>NC_136915.1:22699797-22933401 GCF_949752795.1 Hyperoodon ampullatus | reverse complement strand
AGTCATTTAGCTTATATAGAATGATTTCTTAGGATTTCCCCCTTAGGGGAAAATATATTGATGGGAAGAAAATATCATCTATAAATTATAAAATCTGTTTCATTTAGGTGTTGGGTTTAGAAAGTAAACAAGAGTCCTTTAGTTTACCTGGGGGGAAGAGTACTGTAGAAAAGAAAATCTCCCTGGATAGTGATGAATCTGATCCCTAGCTCAGCCACTGACTCTGAGGAAAGAAAGGGCACTGGATGAGGAATTGGAGACCACAGTTGTCATTTTGACTATCTACCTTTAACACCATGACTGTGGACAAATTACGCTAACTCTTCTTTGTCCCAAGTTCTTCTGAAAGCTAGCAGTAGCTGTTCCTTATATCTAATTTACCTCAGTCTCTTCTAGACTTTCTTCTAAGCAGAGTACCCTTGGGGAAAGGGATAAAAATTCCCTATGATTTTGACCAGTCCTCTCAAGTTTCTGCTGCATTTGTTCACCTGCACTATTCTTTTTCTTTTCTTTTTTTTTAAAATTTATTTATTTATTTATTTATTTTTGGCTGTGTTGGGTCTTCGTTGCCGTGCGCGGGCTTTTCTCTAGTTGTGAGCGGGGCTACTCTTCATTGCAGTGTGCGGGCTTCTCATTGCGGTGGCTTCTCTTGTTGCAGAGCACGGGCTCTAGGTGCACGGGCTTCAGTAGTTGTGGCTCACAGGCTCTAGAGCACATGCTCAGTAGTTGTGGCACATGGGCTTAGGTGCTCTGCGGCATGTGGGATCTTCCGGACCAGGGCTCGAACCCATGTCCCCCACATTGGCAGGTGGATTCCTTAACCACTGCGCCACCAGGGAAGTCCCACCTGCACTATTCTTAATGGAGGTTTTCCTAATAACTTTCCCTCTAGAGGACTTTGTCGCCAATGGGATAGGTAGTCAGATAGTGTGGTCTACCTGATGGTGAGCCTTTATGGTGTGTGTGACTGCGGTAGAAACCATGTATAAGTATGCTTATGATGAGCAAAAGAGAGGAGTTCAAGAGCAGTACCTCACAATTTCACCTACATTGTCAACCTGAAAAAATGTCACTGTGACAAATACTAGTCACTGAGGATTTTATTAAAACCCTGGTGGAATCTGTGATAGAAGGGTGTGAAAAAAACCCAAATTTCTTGTCCTGAGACAGGCAGCCTAAGTAGCTTATGAAGTAAATTTTTCCCTGGCCAGAATAATATTGAATATTTTCCGAATTTTTCCAGGCTCATGGGTGAAATCATTAAATGCCAGAACATGGTGTTTGTTGAAGCAACTCCAAGCACTTTAGAATTTGGAGAACTACATCAGTTTCTCAGAGTAATTGTGTTGCGCCAGGAAAGGCATAATTTGGGGCAAGTGACAGTAAATATCACAGTGTAGGACTTAACACGTGGATTTACAGAGTTCTTGTTGTTTCTACTGTGTCAGTAGGTCACACTGCAGGTGAGTTATTTTTCAGCTGCCAGAGAAGATGGACTGGAGTGATTTGGTTTAGGTTCTGATTTCACTGGTATCATTAGTATGAACCAGTGCATTGTGTTGTATCCTTCTAGGACTTCAGTAGGAATAGTTGAAGACTCAAGTTGAAACAAAAATGTGTGAACTGTTTTATTTCTAATCAAGTCTAAATTAAGGTATGGCATGCAAAAGAGCAAAACCAGTATATAGTATTTATTTCCTTTGCCAATGTTCTTTATCTCCTTATAGATCTGTTTACTTAGGACAGAATATATTTTCAGTTTCATTTAGGCGTTTTCATAATATCTTTTAACACTTTCAATCTTATAGCTTCAAGCACAAATGCCAGCCTGATATCCACTTCATCTACTATTGCCAATATTCCGGCAGCAGCAGTTTCCAGCATCTCAAACCAGGTACGGTGCTGCTTTTGTTCCTCCTGTTGATATGGTTCATCTAGCTAGCTCTTCCTCTCTTCTTTCCATTATCAGTTTGCCAATCTAAGAAACAACCATTATGGACTGTGGAGAGACCTTTTTCTGGATGCCCTCAGGACTGAGACCTTGGATGGTTTCTCAGGCTACTACCCAGTTTCTCTCATTCCATTGCTAAGACTATGAATGATATGATTATATCTGCTCCTTTATCTACTGTGTGTGTGTCTGTCTCTTACCCTGCTGCCACAAGAATGTAAGCTCCGTGAGGGTAGGGATTTATTTTTCTATTTTGTTCAGTTATTTGTTCTGAGAGTTCAGAAAAATGCCTAGTACTCACATTGAAGGCACATAATAAATGTTTGTGGAAATATTACTTTGACTTTTTTTTACTTAGCCACTCATTTCTTTGTGAATTGGTTTGGTCTTGATCACTATTCTACTAACTCTGTATGTTTAGATCACTGGTAACATCTTCAGTGTTTTAGGGTTTTTTTGGTTCTGTTGTTATGTTTTTATTTGCTGTTTTCTCTGCAGCAATTAGTATTATCAACCACTGCCTCCATGGATCTTTTTTTGTGGCTGCAGTTAACATGGCTATTCTGGTTCAGTTTTTATGTTTTGACTGTTTTTGCATTTGTTCATTCTTTTAGTCCACAAGTATTTATCGAGTTCCTGCTGTGTACCTGGAATTCTTCAGGGTAACATCTCTCTCCCTTTGCATATCCTGTCTTCTGTCATGGACAGTCTCTATTTAGTTTTCCACATGTTTATTATTTCATCCCCAGGAATGTTTAACCACATTCACAATGTCCATTTACTTCTTCCAAAATGAAGATTCTAGTCCTGACCTCATGATATCTACAGGCTTCCTGCTGATTGATGGGCTTTTTTTTTTTAATATCCTAAGTTGACCATATCTAAAACCAGCCTTTCATTCCACCCTTTCTTCCGTTTCCCTGTCCTCCAAAAGTAATACCACTTTTTCCTATGGCTTCTCAATTCTTGTCAGTTACACTATTTTTTAATATACCTAGGCCTAAAACCAGTCCAGTCATCATCAATTTTTTTTTTCCTTACCCAGCCCTAATCCAGCCATTTCTGGAATTCTTTCCTGCTTTTTCTTTTTCTTTTTTATTTTTTGGCTGTGTCACATGGCATATAGAATCTTAGTTCCCTGACCATGGATCTAACCTGTGCCCCCTACAGTGGAAGCGTGGAGTCTTAACCACTGGACTGCCAGGGAAGTCCCTGCTTTTTCATTTTTGCTGTCATTTCCCATGGTTTAGCTTTTTCCTCTTTAATCGTGAGTTAACTATTCATCTCATCTTTAATTTTTCACCGTGCCTGTACATTTTCTAAAACACTATCTGATTAATTTTCTTTAAGTGCCACATTTTATCCTGTCACTCACCTGCTCAGAATCTTTTCATATTTTTGTTTATTTGAATTTGATGATCCCCATTTCCTGCTCCCACACAAACTATACACCACTGCCTAAAGAATCCAATCCAATCCTTAACCAGTCATTCAGGCCTACAGAGATTCTTCGTTTCATCCAGACTCAACATCTCTGGCCCCTTAATAAAACCTTTCCAGGGCCTGTTCATTTTCCTATCCCCTGTGCTTCTTTGTCTCAGAAAGCTCTCTGTCACAGTCTGCAGTGATAGTTGTCTTCCTCTGTATTTTACTCATTTGACATACAGTTTATTGCTAATTTGTTGGAAATGGTTTTTGGTCTTCTATCCTGCTAGATTTTTAACTCCCATGTACCAACACATACACACACACACTCACACTGTAAATTATATTTGGCTTATGGTAGATGCTCAGTGTTCTTTAAAAATAATTGGTCTGATCAGTTAGCTTCTTCCTACTTGTCACCAATATCAGTTATCAGTGGAATTTTTTTAAGGTGTGTATTTGAGCTGTGCATCATACCCATTTTTTACAGCTTTTTAAAGGTGTAATTGACATACAGTAAATTGCACAGATTTAAATTGTATGATTGATAAGTTTTGTCATGTATGTGCCCGTGAAACTACCAAAAGTTCCCTTCAAATATTTTAAAGAAACTTTATTTTTAAAGAAAACTTGATTATTTAAAAAAAGAGAGGGGACTGCCCTGGTGATCAGTGGTTAAGACTCCATGCTCCCAACGCAGGGAGCCCAGGTTGGATTCCTGGTCAGGGAACTAGATCCCGCATGCTGCAGCTAAAGATCCAGCATGCCACAACTAAGGCCCTGCACAGCCAAATAAATAAATAAATAAATATTTTTAAAGAGAGAGAGAGAGAGAGATACTCAGTTTTTAAACTGGGAAACTTTAATGTAGGATATTCGCTTTTTTTGTTCAAGCTCATCTGTCCTTAAAAGCACTATCATGTAGTGCAGTGTTTTATAAACTTCTTAAAGAGTAGACTCTTTCCTTCAAAAATTCTATGCAGAAATTTTTGCAGAAATTCTGTACATAAAGTAGAAAAAAAAAAGGCTGGTATAGTAGAAAAGGGACATCGTGTGTACAGTGCATGGGACACTTTGCTCTCAGCCTTAACCTCATTCCAAAGACAGTCCCTGAGGCGTGTCCTCTTGACTCTTAGGTTTCCACAGAATGCATTTTGAAAATCATTGGTTTAGGTGGAAGACTATATAGGTTAGGTAAATAAGAAGTCGGGTTAATGTTTTAGGGAAATAATTATGAAAAAGAGGGACATGAAAGTCTCTTGTGTTGAAATTAATGTTATGCTCTGGCTAAGTGGCTTATTTTCCTCCCGTATTCCCTTTGACCTACAGGACTATCCCACCTATACTATCCTTGGTCAAAGTCAGTACCAGGCTTGCTACCCCAGCTCCAGCTTTGGAGTCACAGGCCAGACTAACAGTGATGCTGAGAGTACCACCTTAGCAGCAGCCACATACCAGACGGAGAAGCCTAGTGTCATGGTACCTGCTCCTGCAGCACAGAGACTTTCCTCTGGTAAGCTCTACATTTGGCTTAAGGGCATTTCATCCAACAGGTGATGGTGAAGATTATTTTGTTCTGGTCTAAGTCACTGTTACCATGCTATTAGCCTTCCTTCTCAGGTGAGGAGTATTTAAACACTGTAACCAGACAACGATGAGTCATTGGCAGACTGAATATAATACCTGATGCTGTGAACAGAAAAGTACCAAGAATGAAAAGACTTTATTTATGACTCCCACTCCACCCTCCCTGTAGCTATAATATGCTTGTCATAGAGAACTTCAGAATCTTAGCACATTTTATAAAAGCTGGAGGACTCCAGTTTCAGTCTGTGCCTAACTGGCTTCTGGTTAGGCCTCAGAACAGTGTAGTTCTTAACTTTTTCTGTGTCATGGATCCCTTTAAGATTCTGAAGAAAGGTATGGTTCTTTTTCCCCAAAGAAATACATAAAATTTAACCTACAAATAACCTACAAATAACCTCTAGCTTTGAAATGGATCAATGAATTATGATGTCCAGATTAAAAAATCCTGACATAGGGCTTCCCTGGTGGCGCAGTGGTTGAGAATCTGCCTGCTAATGCAGGGGACACGGGTTTGAGCCCTGGTCTGGGAGGATCCCACATGCCGCGGAGCAACTAGGCCCATGAGCCACAACTACTGAGCCTGCGCGTCTGGAGCCTGTGCTCCACAACAAGAGAGGCCGCGATAGTGAGAGGCCCGCGCACCGCGATGAAGAGTGGCCCCCACTTGCCACAACTAGAGAAAGCCCTCGCACAGAAACGAAGACCCAACACAGCCAAAATAAATAAATAAATAAATTTAAAAACCCAAAGGACTAGTCTTTAAAAAAAAAAAAAAATCCTGACATAAAGACTTTATGCACACATTCAGTAAACATATGCACATACTTTTTATCCCTATTTTTCATGAAAATTTGGTGGTTCACTGTCACATCATGTAACTTGGGGAAGGACTGTTTATCACTAACACTGATGCATTTTTAAAAACAGTGGTCTGGGCTTCCCTGGTGGCGCAGTGGTTGAGAGTCCGCCTGCCGATGCATGGGGACATGGGTTCGTGACCCGGTCCGGGAAGATCCCACATGCTGCGGAGCCGCTGGGCCCGTGAGCCATGGCCGCTGAGCCTGCGCGTCCGGAGCCTGTGCTCCGCAACGGGAGAGGCCACAACAGTGTAAGGCCCGCGTACCGCAAAAAAAAAAACAGAAACAAAAAACAGTGGTCTACATCAACTAATGCAGTTTTCTGTGCATCTTGCCTCTACTGGTCTTCTAGATAAATGGACAAATGGTTGCTGCTTCGAACCTACATAACTTTGAAATCATTACATGTGTTGATGCCTTAGTTTTGAATTCATTTCTCTAAATATCTTTGTTCTTCATAACAATTTAAACTTTTTAATAATGGAGAGTTTCAAACAGTGGCAGAAGTTGTCAGAATGGTATAATGAACCCTTATATATCTGTCATCCAACTTGAGCAATTAACAACTCATAGGCAATCTTGTTTCAACTATACTTCATCCAATTCCCTCCTCAAATTCCAGGTATCATATTTATTTATAATGCTTGATAACATAACCACAATGCCATTATCCCATCTAAAATATTCAACAATAATTCCTTAATAACATAAAATACCAAAGCATATTCATATTTCTAGTTTTCTCATAAATGTTAGGAGTTTTGTTTTTCTTTTTACAGTTTGTTTAAAATAAGATCCAAGTAAGGTCCATACATTGTGATTGGTGGATATTTTGTTTTAACCTATAAATTCCCCTGTCTCTTTTTATTTCCGATTGTAATTTATTTGTTGAAGAAACAATCAATAGGTTGTTTGTCCCATACCATTTCTCAGTCTAAATTTCACCAGTTATAACCTTAGAGGGTAGTTTACCACAGCCCACTGCCTTCTGTATTTTATTTAAAGTGGTAAGTGGATCTAGAGCAGTGGTTTTTCAGCTAGAGGTGGTTCTGTGCCCCCTGCCTCCACCCCCAGGCCCCCACATCCAGGGATATTTGGCAATGTATGGACACATTTTTGGTTGTCACACTGGGAAGGGGGTGCTGCTGGCATCTAGTGGGTAGAGGCCAAGAATGCTGCTTAACCAAACATCCTACAATGCACAGGACGTCCCTTCCCAACAAAAATTATCTGGTCCAAAAAGGTCAATTGTGCCAAGTTGAGAAACCCTGATCTAGAAGCTTGATCAGGTTCAGGTTTAATTTTTTTTTTTGGCAAAATGACTTTATAGATGTGTTCTTCCATTGGGAGGCAGGCATATAAATTCTAGTTATAACTCTCTTCATGATGTTTGGTCTGCATTTCCAAATTGCTTAAGTAAAGTTTGGTTTTCCAGCCTTTATCCCTGCAACATGATTCTTAAGGACAGAGAACCTGCTGACCATTCTGCTCTGGTTCTTATAGCCTGTGACTACACTGGCAATACCGGTGTCTCACTTTTCCTTTCCAGGAGACCCTTCTACAAGCCCACCTTTGACCCAGACTACACCAAGTAAAGATGCTGATGACCAGTCCAGGAAAAACATGACTGGCAAGAACCGGGGCAAGAGGAAAGCTGATGCCAGCTCTTCCCAGGACAGTGAATTAGAAGTATGGGAAGAAACTCATTTGAGTTGCAACCTTTTTTTTTTTTTCTCATTTCTTAAATTTATCAAATATATATCTGAAACTCATGAGATTATGTGGTTCTATATTGTATAACCTATAATTCCTGAGCAAGAGAAAATGAATTGGCCAAGTGAAAAGAGAAATGTAAAAACACATTACTCTATGCCCATATCTTACCATATCACTTTCAGATCCTTTTCACCAAGAGCATTGAAAAAGCTTTTTTGAATTTAGGTAGCCAGGTCACTTTTTAAGGGAAAGAACAAACTGTTTTCTGTATTCCAGAGGAGAACAGAAAGAATAATGCATCATATTCAGAAAGCAAAAGGTGTCACAAGTAATATACTGTTCTCCATTTAAAAACCTCCAAGTAAAATGAGAGAACTAAAGTGCTTTAGGCCAAGTTTCTGTGAAACATGCAACCAGATCTGGTAACTTATTAATGAGATTGGCTCTCACTTATTCTGTAGTTTAAACACTATAGGAATTTATTATGGGCATACATTTGGCTTCATTATTAAAAGACTAGAAAGTCATACAAAATTCTAATAATGGAGTTTTGATATTAATCCTTTTGTTTTCTTTCTTCAATTTTTCTATAATGTGATCATTTAATAAGAGGGAAAAGCCATATTTAAAAATGAGTCCATTGACAGGTGTTCAGAAGACATAGGTAAATTGAGGCTATGTTTGAAACCTCTCTTCCCTTTTGTTACTGGGGGCGGCGGGGAGGGCAGGAGGAGGAAGAAAGAAAATCTAAAGACCTGATATATTTCTTGGAAAAAACGGAGAACTCACTCATTTTTTAAATTGTGGTAAGGTATATATAATATAAAATTTACCATTTTTTAAGTGTGCAATTTTAAGTACATTCACAGTGTTGTTTGTTACTGCTATCTGTTTCCAGAAGTTTTTCATGATCGCAAACAAAAACTCTGCACCCATTAAGCAATAATTCCCTATTCTCCCCTCCTATTAGTCCCTGGTAACCTCTGTTCTACTTTCTGTCACTATAAATTTGCCTATTCTAGATAGTTCATATAAGTGGAATCATACAAATCTATCCTTTTGTGTCAGGCTTACTTCACTTAGCATAATGTTTTCAAGGTTCATCCATGCTGTAGCATATATCAGAACTTCATTCCTTTTTATGGCTGAATAATTCCATTGTGTATATATATCACATTTTGTTTATCCATTTTCATCTGTGATGAACACTTGGGGTTTTTTCACCTTTGAGCTATTGTGAATAATGCTGCTATAACACTGCTGTACAGGTATCTCTTTGAGTCCCTCTTTTCAATTATTTGAAAAAGTATAAACCTAGGAGTAGAATTGCGGGATCATATGGTAGTTCTATGTTCGGCTTTTTGAGGAGCCACCAAAATGTTTTCCAAATGACTACACCATTTTACATTCCTACCAGCAATGTACCAGGGTTCCAGTTATTTCCCATTTTTTGCATAATCCATCCTAATGGGTGTGAAGTGGTGTCTCATTGTGGTTTTGATTTGCATTTCCTTAATGATTAATAATGTTGAATATCGTTTCATGTGTGTATTGGCCATTTGTCTGTTTTATTTGAAGTAATGTCCAGATCCTTTGCCCATTTTTAAATTGGGTTGTTTGTTTTTTTGTTGTTGAATGTTAGGAATTCTTTATATATTCTAGATATTAATCCCCTATCAGATATATGACATGCAGATATTTTCTATGGATTGTGTTTTCACTCTTGATAGTATCCTTTGATGCTTAAAAGTTTTAAATTTTGATAAAGTTCTACTTTTCTTTTATTGCTTGTGCTTTTGGTGTTATATTTAAGGAAACAAGATTATGAAGATATTCACCTGTGTTTTCTTCTAAGCATTTTATTGTTCGGCTCTTAAATTTAGGTCTTTGATCCATATTGAGTTAATTTTTGTACATAGTGTGAAGTAGGGATCTAATTTCATTTTTTTGCACATGGATATTCAGTTTTCCCAGGACCTTGTTTTGAAAACAGTTTCCTTTCCCCATTGAATGGTCTTGGTATCCTTGGCAAAAAAAAAAAAAAAAAAAAAAATCAATTGAGTATATATATATACATATACATATATATATATATATATATATATATATATAAGCATTTATTTCTGGGCTCTTTCATCTATTCCATTGGTCTGTATATCTGTCCTTATGCTAGTACCACACTGTCTTGATTACTGTGGCTTTGTAGTAAGTTTTGAAATTAGGAAGTGTGAGTCTTCCAACTTTGTTCTTTTTCAAGATTATTTTGGCTCTTCAGGGTCCCTTGAGATTTCATACAAATTTTAGGATGAGTTTTTCTGTTTCTTTAAAAAACACTGTTGGGATTTTGATAGGGATTGCATTGTATTTGTAGATCACATTGGGTAGTATTGTCATCTTAACAATATTAAGTCTTATATTCATGAACATGGAATGTCTTTACATTTATTTAGGTGTGTCCTCTTTGATTTCCTTCAGTGATGTTTTATAGTTTTCAGTGTACAAGTCCTGAACTGTTAGTTAAATTCATTCCTAAATATTTTATTATTTTTGATGCTGTTGTATTTTAAATTCCTCTTAGAATTATTCATTGCAAGCTTATAGAAATACAGCTGATTTCTGAATTCATTTATTAGCTCTCAACAATTTTTTGTGGATTCTTAAGGGTTTTCTATGTATAAGATCATGTCATCTGTGAACAGAGGTAATTTTACTTCTTCCTTTCCAGTTTGGGTACTTTTTTTCCCCTTTCCTTGCCAGTTTATTCTGGCTAGAATTTCCAGTACCATTTGAATAGAAGTGGTGAAAACAGGCATACTTCTCTTATTCCTAATCTCAGGGGTAACGCTTTCAATTTCCCACCATTGAGTATGATATTAGCTGTAGGTTTTTCATATACGTCCTTTATCGTAGTGAGGAAGTTGTTAGTTTATTGAGTGTTTTTATCATGAAAGTGTGTTGAATTTTGTCAAATGCTTTTTCTGCATCAATTGAGATGACCATGTGGGTTTTTTCCTCTATTCTGTTAATGCAGTATGAACCATTCTTGCATTCTGGGAACAAATCACACTTGGTCATGATTTATAATTCTTTAAATATGCTGCTGAATATTGTTTGCCACTATTTTGTTGAGGTTTTTGCATCACTCTTCATAGGAGAATTGGTCTGCAGTTTTCTGGCAGTGTCTTTGTTTTCAGTATCAGGGTAATGCTGGCTTCATAGAGTGAGTTAGGAAGTGTTCCCTCCTCTTCAATTTTTTTGGAAGATCTTAATGATTGGTGTTAATTCTTTAAGTGTTTGGTAGAATTCAGCAGTGAAGCCATCTGGTCCTGGGCTTTTCTTTCTTGGGATGTTTTTTTATTATTGATTCAACCTCCTCCAGTTAAAGATCTGTTCAGATTTTCTGTTTCTTTTTGAGTCAGTTTTGGCACATTGTGAATTTCTAGGAATTTGTTCATTTCATCTAGATTATTTGTTGGTGTATAACTCTTCATAGTATTTCCTTATGATCCTTTTTATTTCTGTAAAATTGGTAATAATGTCCCACTTTTATTTCTGATTTTAGTAACTTATGTCTTCTCTCTTTTTTCTTAGCCAGTCTAGCTAAAAGTTGTCAATTTTGTAGATCTCTTCAAAGAACCGACTTCTGGTTTTGTTGATTTTCTCTATTTTTTTCCTACCCTCTGCTTTATCTATCTCTTCTAACCTTTATTATTTCCTTCCTTTTACTGGCTTTTTCTGGCAACTTAAATTGTGCAGTTTGGTTTTTGATTGAGATCTTCTTTTTTAAGGTACACATTTGGAGCTATAAATTCCCTTCTTAACATTGTTTTCACAGCATCCCATAAATTTCGGTATGTTGTTTTTGGTTTTCATTCATCTCAAGGTATTTTCTAATTTCACTTATTTCTTTTTTATCCATTGGTTGCTTAAGATTATTGTTTAATTTTCACAGATGTGTGAATTTTCCAGTTTTCCTTCTGTTATTGATTTCTTGTCTCATTCCATTACGATTAAAAAAGATGCTCACTCATTTTTTAAAATATTTTCCTCACTCAGCGGGTATTTCTGTGGGACTTAGATGAAACCATCATCATCTTCCACTCCCTTCTTACTGGATCCTATGCCCAGAAGTATGGAAAGGTAATTTGAGTCTTTCTTCCTTTGTTGTAACTGTCCCTCTCCTGACTATGTGTGCAGGTAACCAAAATCACTGTCTCTGTTATCTCCATCTTACCCTGTTGACCTTTCACCTTTCACATAAAACTTCACCTGATGGCTTATACCAGGCAGACTACATGGTCAGGCAGAGCTGATGAGACTAGACCTGGGACCAGTACTGAAAGCTGAAGTTGTTGGAGAGCGGTATTTTGCAAAGACTAAGTATGGGACTGAGGCTCAAAACAGAGTGGAGTCTCAGGATTATCTACTCCAAAGACTAGTCTGTTATCCCTATGTCACATATAACAGCCCAAACTGAGCATTCCATTTAGCTGAGAATATACCATATCTGTACATTTAAAATATAAAATATCTTTCTAAAATAGATTATATACCCTCTTAGGAACTTCCCTGGTGGTCCAGTGGGTAAGACTCCACGCTCCCAATGCAGGGGGCCCGGGTTCAATCCCTGGTTGGGGAACTAGATCCTGCACGCCTGCCGCAACTGAAGAGTCTGCATGCCGCAACTAAGAGCCGGCACAGTCTAAATCAATTAATTAATCTTTTTTAAAAACCTTAAAATAAAATAAGATAGATTATATACCTTCTTAAATGAAATACACCAAGCAGAATTTAACTTTAGTCATCAGTATTAACATCAGTTTTGATAGAGGGATGAGCTGTTTTTGAGGTAGTGGCTGTATATTTCTGTACTAAATTACCTCCAGGCTCCTATTTTTTAGTTTCTATGAATAAATTTTATAAAAATATCAGCCTCCTTTGCTTTCCTACTTTTACTGCTCCTAATTATTTCTTATTGTCACCAATGTTTCTGTTAGAAGTACTTTCCCATAGGCTTTTAGTATCTAGACTGGCAAGCTGACATAAGCTCATATACTATATAACAAGTCTGGTAATGAGAATATATAAAATAAGAGCATACTGCCTCTAAGGGAAGGTCTGATAGTTCATTTTAAAGCTACGTGCATTGGTTTTCCTGCAAATATTTCTTTACTGATTTCCTGGTTGTTGAGATTATCAGATTACTGACTTCTGGTGTTGTACTGTGAGGTAGCGGGGGACGATAATGGGTGTTATAAGAGCAATATTTCAGTGATAGAATTTCTCCTGAAACGGAATTTCTCCAAAAAATAAGTGTTTTTTTTTAAGTGCGTTGTTTTCTAGAAACTAAAGTCCTGAAGTCCTGAAATGTTTAACTTTGCACAATCCCAGATTCTATAACTGTGAATGAAATTGCGTCAGTAGTAGTGAGAAGCACTGTTGTGAGCCAGTGTTGTTTTTGCCTTGACCCAAACTATTTTGAAACATTTAAAGATAAGAACCAATGCTGTGAGGGCCAAGTCAAGCAAATTATTCTCTTATTGTCTTTCAGGACCCAACAGTAGTGATTGGCTCAGGTTTAACAATGGAAGAAATGATTTTTGAAGTGGCTGACACACATCTATTTTTCAATGACTTAGAGGTAAGCATTTTAAATTGTTTCTGCACTTCAGTGAAGCACTTTGTTCAATAACTATTTATTGAGCCTGTGCTTTTTGTATTTAGAGGAAATGTGGTTAGACAGGGTAGGTATGGAGAGACCAGCTCAGCACTTGGGTGTCCATAGTCTTGAAGAAATAGTGCCTTGGTTAGGTCACCACAGTCTTAGTTCTGGGCTTCAGTTTTATTGGCTCAAAAACTTGATTTTTGTTAGCCTATTTGGAAGTGATCTAGCTCTAGGGGCAGTGCCACCCCATCAGGCAAAACACTGATATATAAACCAACATTCCAGTTTATTCAGCTATATTAAATAACATATAGAAGGTGGCTTTGATTATTTGTACTCTTGAATGTTTTTCAGTTTTACCTTCTTAAAAGATAGCCTCTTGATTTGTCAGATCTGTAGATGGCTACTGTAACTCATTGTATTTTATACGTGCTTATTGTCCATGTATAGGTTAGCCTTGATGTCAGATCATTTTATAGTTAGGTGGAGGGAAACCAGAAAACACTGAGAGCTTCTTGGTTAATTTTTTTGGTTTTGACATTTGAGTTCATCTTTGAGGTGAACATCGTGTAGTGGAAACAGCACAGGACTAGGAATCAGGAGACCAGACTGCGAGTATCAAGTTAGGAAAGTTATCTCCCCATTCTGGGCCTCCGTTAAGCTGTTACCGTACACAACAAACTAGTAACAGTTGTTCTATCTCAGGATGGGAATGTGTTGCTGGAACACAGAGGTGGGAAGGAGCAGACTTGTCATTTAATGTCCTTTTGAATTTTGAACTGTGTACTACATATATTACCTAGTTTTTTAAATAGTGAAAGTTTTAAAGTAAATAAAATTTTAAAGTAAAATGAACATGAAGTAATCCTCTTTCTTTTAAAATACAGTCTAGTTCTACTCAACAGACAATTCTCCAACAAATTAAATAAATAGGGCTCTAAACTCCCAAAACTTTTGGGTAAGCTCCACAGTGCTTTAATCTTCCCTCAACTTCACATGTTGATAAGTTGGGACATTATAGTTTTATTCAGCAAACATTTATTGAAAACCTACTATGTGCCAGTAATTGTTGCCAAATTGTATTTGTAATGATTTTCTAGACATAGTCCTCACTCAGGACTGAAAGTTCTGTGAAGAATTTGACCTGAATGTGTTCCTGCCCCCCAGGTCAGTGGTTCTCAACTTTAGGGGGCATAAGAATCACCTGGGGAGCTTGTTAAAAATGAAGATTCTAGGACTTCACTCACAGAAATTCTGTTCAAAAATATGCATTTTTAAAAATCTTCCCCAGAGGATTCTGATGCAGGTGGACATCACGGCACCACCCTAGGTGGTGTCAGAGGAATGAATCTGTCAGTTAGGCAGTGGGTGGTGTTTTATGTCAGTAGTAGTGTGGGCTTAGAGGAAAGAACCTTGGATTCAGATTAGAAGACCCAGGCTCCTTCTAGTTTCTTTCTACCACTCACTAGTTTTCTGACCTTGGGCAAATCGTTTTACCTCACTTTTAGAATATGAGGAGATTGACTTAGATGACCTCTTCTAATTCCTAAGTTTGAATTTACAAATTTCTGTTTCAGTCATTCTCAGTTTTGATACCACACGCACTCTACCAGCATCTGTTTCATCTACAAAAATGTATCGAGTACATGCTATATAAGGGCACTGAACTAGACTAGAGGGGTACAAAGGAGATGTAAGGCATGGTCGTGCCATAAGAGGCCTACAATGTAATAGGACTTACAGTCTAGTGTAGGACATAGGCACACCTGACAGAGTAAGGGAGCTTGTGTTTATACCCATGGACTGTTGGAAAAATGAACTATTGCGATAAGAGCATAACTGAGGGTTGGGATGGTTAAGGAAGATTTCATGAAGACTGAGGAATGTAAATTAGGCCTTAAAAGAAGTTGAACAGCAAGGCGGGTGAGAGTAATCCTCCACACATAAGAGACCATAAGGTATTCCATCACCTCACCATTGTTTGTGGTATTTTTACAATATATTGTGGTGGTAATAGCACTTCTACTCCCTGGACTGAAATAATGTGTGGTTTTGTCTTTTAACAGGAGTGTGACCAGGTGCATGTGGAAGATGTGGCTTCTGATGACAATGGCCAAGACTTGAGGTGATAAAAACAATGATGTCTTAAACATCAGTACACCTGTTAGGCACAAGACACTGTCTAGGTTCAGAGGAGAACAAAGATGAATAAGACATAGCCCTAAAAGAGCTCACAATCTATTAGAGGAGATAGAAACAAACATAGTTAACGATGGCATGTAGTGTGAGAAGGTGACAATAGAAAATGTGACGGAACACAGAATAGAAAGTAATTCTGATGGGTGTGGGGAGCAGGTGGTGCCAACATTGGAGTGGCCTTCTCAGCACAGTAGAATTTAAGTATGACCTTGATGAATGGGTAGCATGATGGAATGAGAAAAAAGCATTCCAAAGTAAAGGATATACTAGTTTCTCTTTGGCCAGGTTTTCAGTCGGGAAAAGTGTGCTTCCAGATTGATTGGTTTTAGATACAAATAAGCATCAGGGATTTCACCAAGGAAGTTAATTGTGGGGGGTCTGATGGTGTCAGGAGTGACCCTATGGAAGACAATCTTAAACATTAATATCACAGTGAACGCTAAACGAAGGAGGTCTCAGTGGCAAAATGCTTGCTCGGTCACCTCCTTCCTCTCCTGGCTACTGCCTTCTAGCTCAGTAGTCTTAGCTAAGAATAATCCAAAAATTTATCTACCTTACATTTAAAGAGCTTTAGAAAAAAAGTTGTCACATCTTTTCATGTTAATTTGTTTTAATGTTTATCCCTTTTCATAGGCAAAAAGTTTTTCCATGTGTCTACCCTAAAATTGTTTCCTCTGTGAATTCTCAAATCTAGAGCAGAACTGGACATATCACTTAGTAAGGACGTAACCCTTTGGTGCCGAGAAGGATAGAAAGGTTTCACTTCTGGGGCAGATTCAGTCGTGTATGCTTTGTCTTCCACAGCCTTGGAGGGCACCAGTCTTAAGAGATTTTACTCACCTTAGGAAAAAGCCTGGTCTGAAGCAGTTTACAATCCACTCTGAACCCTAGTATTTTTTTTCTCTTATGCATATGGCTAACTAGTAATTACCTATCTTATGTCTTGGCAGCTTTATTTTCTTAAATATAGAATTTCACGCTGAACTCTATTTTGACTTCTGATTGAACCAAGTTGTCTCTAATTCTGTCAGTCATTTGGAAATCTTGACTTAGGAAGTATTAATCCCTCCCAACCTGTTTAACTGTAATAGTTGTCTATTGCTGTGTAACAAATTACCCCCAAATTTAGTAGCTTAAAACAGTTACCATTTATCATCTCATAGTTTCTGTAGGTCAGGAACTTGAAAGTGACTTAGCTGGGTAGTTCTGAATCAGGGTCTCTGAGATTGAAGTCAAGATAGCTGAAGCTAAAATCATCTGAAGGCTTGGTTGGAGCTGGAGGACCTGCTTCCATGTGTGGCTCATAGGAGGAGGCCTCAGTCCTCACTATGTGCCTCTTCATGGGGCAGCTTGAGTGTTCTCCTGTGACAGCTGACTTCTTTTAGAGCAGGTGCTGTAAGAGAAGCCTGGTCTCTAAAGTCCAACACCATCACTTCCACCACATTCTGTTTACGTTCAAATACAGTCCATACCTACAGGGAGCAAAGTTAGAGAGAGGAGTATTAAAGAATTTGTGGACATATTTTATAGCCACTGCAGTGACCCATGAACTTATTAAACCAGCCAACAGATCACTGAAGGAAAACATTCCCATTTTCTAACTATTATTAGAATTTGGGGTTAGCTCCTTCCATTATTTTTTCACGTTTCTCCTTTTTACATAGTTGCAATCGTGTGTGTGTGTGTGTGTGTGTGTGTGTGTGTGTACACAAAAGTTTTGTATTCTGGGTTTTTTTCACTGTAAGGTATTTTCTGTCATTAATGAAAAGATGGTCTGTCTGAAGCCAACCTCTAGGGGGTGCTGGTGCTTGAATTAGTCTTGCCTCGCTTGCTCTCCCTTTCCATCCTTTCTTTGATAGAAGTAATAGGGGTGAGATGGAGGACTGATGAAAAGATAGACTCTGACATACAGAGATTAAGAAAGAAGATTCTCAAAGCCTTGCTGTCAGATGCCAGGAATAGGACAGAGAATCAATCCCAGGTGGCATTCAACCAAAAACTCCATGCAGTATAGATTTTAATTTTCATCATCCTCTCTCTCTACAGCAACTACAGTTTCTCAACAGATGGTTTCAGTGGCTCAGGAGGTAGTGGCAGCCATGGTTCCTCTGTGGGCGTCCAGGGAGGTGTGGACTGGATGAGGAAACTGGCTTTCCGTTACCGAAAAGTGAGAGAAATCTATGATAAGCATAAAAGCAATGTGGCTGGTAAGTGTGGCATACAACCAGCTAATTTTCTGTTTTGCTCTGATTTTCTGTTTTCTTTTCCAGGGTTTCCTTAGGGCTCCCTGACTTATCAGTTTGTGCCACAGTAACATTTTAACTCTGTATTTAAAAAACAGGTTTGATTGAAACCCTCTGGGGAGGAAGCTCTGCATTTCTCATGGACTTCTCTTGGTATAACTTTGCAAAATTTTCTTGTTCTTTTTAGGTAGATGCCTTTTTTAAAGGAAATATGTTCCATAGATTATGTTTGCTGGCATGTGTTTTTTTCTGGGGTCATAACTACTGTCAGTAATATTTAATAGGTTGCTATATTTTTGAACAGATTTACATAGCCATCAGGACAAGTCAGGTAGAACTAGCAACGAGGTTTATAGTGGATGGAAAACTAGGTCCAGGATGATAGGTTGGCAGTATCCGTGCATTGTGATTTGAAGGACCTTGGAAATTCTTTCTGCCCAGATATATCTCAAATGTCAGGTGCCATTATGCCTAAAATTCTATTATTTGGAATTAATTAATTAGCCATAGATTGTTCAAATTAGAAGAGACATTAGGGAGCTAATCTAAATCCTTCATTTTGCACTTGAGAAAATTGATGGTCCATCATGAGGGTAACAAGATGGGGTCACATAGCAAATTAGTCACCGTACCGCAACTGGAATCCTGAACTCTTGGTCCACTGCACTTTACATTCATGCAATTCCTTTTTTAGTGATACACCCTTGTGAGAAAATATTGAAAACTGTGAACCATCACCCTCAAACACCTCCATCTGCACAAAATGTTGCGTGAAGTTTCAGGGATTCCATAGACTGCCTAGAAGTATATTACATCAGGTCAAGAGAGCCCTCCTACCTACCATACCACTGCTACAGTGTGGGGCAGAAAGTAAAAATAGGGCTTCAAAGATCAGTTTGGTGCATTCGTGTTACAGTGCTCCAATACCAGAAAAAAAGTCATAGGCATCTGGGCTTTTGGGAATCTAATTTATTTACTTTTTTCAGGTTCCTTTCTTTACTTTTCTTTTTTTTTTCTTCATGATTCAGAGCCAGTACTTTTTATTTTGGTAACCAAGTCTTTTTGCTCTTTCTCTCTCACAGACATTAGCCTTTCTTTTGTTCGTTTTCATATACAACCTAAGTCTCTGGTCCTTTCTCTGCCCAGTGAGTGTCTGGACGTGGTTTCCTGAAGAAAGTGATATATAACCCTCTGTGAGAATCCCCTGAGCCCACCCTGGGGAACATAGTAAAAGTAATATCCACCTGTATTTTGTAAAATATGAATTTAAAAAAGTGCCACATGATATTAGTTAAATATATGACATATGCGTGCTTATGTATATGTCATACATGACGTATAGATACTTGTTTGGTTTTTGTTTTGTTTTATCAGAAATTTTGAGAGTCATCTAGTTCTAGGCTTGCATTGTGAAAAACCATCAGACTGAAAACAAATTATACACAGTTCTACTCATAGAAATGACTTCTGTTTTTATGGAGTGTTGGTAATAGAATGCAGAATTTCTCTTTTTACCTTCACTATGGAAAATTCAGAGCCAGGTTTATTATTTGAATATTGTAGCTCAAGTGTCAGGTAACGTGCTCCCATCAGATGAATTGTTTTTTGTTTTGTGCTTAATCATCTGATCTTAAAGAAGTGTTTTAGTCTCTTATCAGCTGGAGTTGTTTCAGAAGTACAGTACCAATAAATGACATTCAGAAAGCTGGTGATTCAGCCTGGGATCTCAGGTTGATGGGTTCTGAAGGGGGTGAGAGCAGTCACTGTGGGAGCAGTGTATGATAGTGGGAAGATTTCTGAGACCAAAAGCCACTAACTTGCTGTGTATTCTCAGGCAGCCCCCTTTCCTCCGTGGGCCTCGGTTTCTTTAGAAAGAGATTGGAAATGCTGTGGACTCGCCATCTGTAATTTTTCACCCTTTGGTTCTTGATGTCACTTCTAAAGCAGTGCTACTCAAAGTATGGTCCACTGGTCTGCAAATTACGTTACCGGTTGGTGATGAAAGAAAGAGCCTCTGCCAGAACCTAATCACAGTGTTTCTATGAGCTGATTTTGTTGTGATTATGCACCTCCCCCCTCCCCCAGCAAAATATTCTGGTGAAGAAAGTAAAAAAGGCATTTGGAGTAGGCTAGGGTTTTATCAAGGAGAGAGATGTGTTAGCTCAGTAGAATATTTCAGTAACTCACACTATTTCCAAATTGAATTTAGAAGTCACTTTCTCTATGCCAGCAAGGATGTTGTCAAATGATGAATGTGTCTACTTTTATTCCCAAAGGGCTCCTCAGTCCCCAGAGAAAGGAAGCACTGCAGAGACTAAGAGCAGAAATTGAAGTTTTAACAGATTCCTGGTTAGGAACTGCATTGAAGTCCTTACTTCTCATCCAGTCCAGGTATGGAAATAATTCTTTTAGTTTTCGTCCTCTCAGAGAGACGCTTTCTTCCACCCTAGTCCAGGATAGGCCATTCCCTAAAACAGACTGTGGGACAGGGGTGAGAAGAGTTCAGATGATGCAGGGAAGTATTTGGTTAGGTGGGAGGCAAGGTCATTTTACTCTAAAAGCACACCGAAGAGCTTTGAAAGCTTTTTTCTTTTCTCTTACTTTTTGCTCACTAAATTATACTCAGTAACCCAGAATCTCCAGCCCAGAACGTGGGTGGGCCTGGTGACATCAAAGAATACATGTAGGAGCTATATCACAAATATCCTAAGTGTAGGAAGCGCCAGAGAAATGTAGCAAAACCTACTCAGGAAAGCGGGATTCAAAAGAAAAAGAGTACAGGGACTTCCCTGGTGGTGCAGTGGTTAAGAATCTGCCTGCCAATGCAGGGGACATGGGTTCCAACCCTGGTCTGGGAAGATCCCACATGCTGCGGAGCAACCAAGCCCTTGCGCCACAACTACTGAGCCTGCGCTCTGGAGCCCGCGAGCCACAACTACTGAAGCCTGTGCTCCTCAACAAGAGAAGCCACCACAATGAGAAGCCCGCGCACACAAGAATAACCCCCGCTCACTGCAACTAGAGAAAGCCCGCGCATGGCAATGAAGACCCAACGCAGCCAAAAATAAATAACTTGAAAATAGAAAAGAAAAAGGGTGCATTAAGCAGATTAAGGAGATTTGAGCTTGAAGCTTAGAATGGGAAATAAATACATACCCTTATTCGTCCCTCCCTCAAAGCAAGAATTCCGATTCACAGCCTACTAAACAGTAAAACTGATACCAAGGGGTGGATATCTGTGAAGGTAAAGGATTTGTGAAAATAATATGTATTCTGAAATTTCTGTTGCCATTGTGTGATGAGCAGAGAGGACTTCAGTCATATCTCATTCAGATGAAATGGCACTGTTGTAACTGAAAGCCTCATTGTGTTTTCTGGAGTGTGGTATCAGTGCTGTGGGTTGGTGGGGTTTGCTAACAATGCAGTGAGCTAGAATGGTCAGAAGGAAGTGAGTCAAGAATCAAGTTGCTGCTCTGTGTCCACCACAAAAATCTCTGTCCTTTAATTGGGAAAATAAATAAACCTGAGATAATTAAAGCAAAAAGTGAACATTGGCACTGAACAGATACCATGCCGGGCACTTTGAGGTTAATTTTTCACAAGCAGGTCCTACAGAGAAGATCCATTTGAATTCTTGTTCGCAGGTTGGTTTGATTTCACCTTTTTCTTTTCTTTTCCCTCTTTCTCCCTTCCAGAAAGAATTGTGTGAATGTTCTGATCACTACAACCCAACTGGTTCCAGCTCTGGCCAAGGTTCTCCTATATGGGCTAGGAGAAATATTTCCTATTGAAAACATCTACAGTGCTACCAAAATTGGTACGGGTTCAATTCTGTTTCTTGTCACTAGCCTTACAATAATACTTGCTACTTAGGATATGCTTATTATTTACCAGTTCCTCAGTTAGACACTTTATATATACATATATCTATAATCCTCACAGCATTCTTCTCCTGACATTACCGATGGGGCAGTTCAGGCTTATCAGTTATGTAGTTTGCTCAAGACTTCACAGCTAGTAAGTTACATAAACAGGATTCGAATCCAGGTCTGTCAGACTTAAAATTTATCATGCTCTTTTCTTTTATAATATTTGAAAGAACATAATATCTAGTGTAGAAATCCACTATGCCTCATTTCAAATTCCTCTTTCACAGAGAGTGCACTGTAATGTAGTATAATCAAAAAAACACTAGATTAAAAATCAAGGACTAAGATATATACTTTAAAATGGTTAAATCCCTCACACTCGTTAGGATAGCTGCAATAAAAAAAAAACCCAAAAAACAAAATAACAAGTGTTGGCAAGGATGTGGAGAATTTGGAACCCTTGTGCACTTCTGGTGGGATTGTAAAATGGTGCAGCTGCTGTGGAAAACGATATGGCGGTTCCTCAAAAATTAAAAATAGAACTATCACATGATCCAGCAATCCCACTGCTGGGTATATATCCAAAAGAATCCAAAGCAGATATCAAAGAAATATTTGCACACCTATATTCATAGCAGCATTATTCATAGTAGCCAAGAGGTGGAAGCAACCCGACCGTCCATCAAATGAATAGATAAACAAAATGTGGTATATACATACAGTGGGATATTAGTCAACCTTAAAAAGGAAGGAAATCCTGTCATATGCTTACTACATGTATGAACCTTGAAGACATTATGCTAAGTGAAGTAAGCCAATCGCAGAAAGACAAATACTGTATGTTTCCACTCATACACTCTAAGGTACCTAGAGTAGTCAGATTCATAGTAACAGAAAATAGAATGGTAGTTAATAGGAGCTTGGGGAGAGGGGAAATAGGGAGTTGTTGCTTAATGGGTATAGAATTTCAGTTTTGTAAGATGAAAAGTTATGGAGAATTATTGCACAACAGTGTGAGTATACTTAATACTATTGAAATATATATTTTTAAATGGTTAGGATGGTAAATTTTATGTTATGTGTTTTTTTACCATACTTTTTTGAAAAGGAAAAACAAAAAAAACTAAGGACTAGGATAGAGTCCTAACTCCCCCACTTATTAGCTTTTAGGGAAATTACTGTATCTCCTGAGCCTCAGTTTTCTCATATAAGATGAAAAACTACCAGAGAGGTTTTGAAAATCAAATGAGACAGTGTATGTGAAGATATTTTTTATCCCCTAAAAATGTATTCAGTTCTCAGTACATGAAATAGTAAGTACTCGATAAATATTTGCTGAATTGATTAATGAATTGGCACCAGATTTATATAAAACCAACTTGTTCAGCTGAGAAGGCAGCAGAATGTGTCACTCTAATCTTATGTGCTGTACATGGTCCGGGGAAAGAGGGCTATGACAGCTATCTCCTTACCCCTCCAGACCCTTGAGTCTGTGCCTACAGTTCCTACTTCCTATTGCAGCCAAGGAGACAATCCTCATTTGAAGATAAGTTGTAGTTATCTACTAGATTAAAAAATGTCAGGCATTGCCAAGGCACTCAGAATATAGCAGTGACAAAATCCTCTGTCCTCATGGAACTTACCTGCAGTCAGTGGTGCTTGGATAATTGGGTTATCCATACGGGGCAAAAAAGCAGATTCTGTATTCCTTCTTTATTCTATTTGCAAAAATAAATTCCAGGTGGATAAAAATTTTACCATGAAAAGCAAAACGTTAATTTTTAGAAGAGAAAATAGAAGAGTATCTGTATGACCTTAAGGTAGGGAGGGATCTCATTTAAGAGACCCCAAAAATAGTACTTAAAAAAAAAAAAGATCATTTTGATTGTGTGAAGCTTTTAATTTTATATACAGTGAAAGATGACATAAAGTGACAAGACAAATCACAGACTGGGAGAAGATACTTGCAATACATTTACTTGTTGATTAGTATACAGAATCTATAAAGAGCTCCTGCAGATCAATAAGCAACAGACAACATAATTTTAAAAAGTAGGCAAAAACCTTGGAGCAGCCAATTTGCAGAAAAGGTAACCCAAATTGTTTGTAAACATATATGAAAAGTTTTTTAACCTCACCAACTAAGGATCTGCAAATTAAAGAAATGCAAATTAGGGCTTCCCTGGTGGCGCAGTGGTTGAGAGTCCGCCTGCCGATGCAGGGGACACGGGTTCGTGCCCCCGTCCGGGAGGATCCCACATGCTGCGGAGCGGCTGGGCCCATGAGCCATGGCCGCTGGGCCTGCGCGTCTGGAGCCTGTGCTCCGCAGCGGGAGAGGCCACAACAGTGAGAGGCCCACGTACAACAACAACAACAAAAAAAAAAGAAATGCAAATTAAAACATGATGCCTTTCTCGTCTGTTAGATTGACAAAAATTTAAGTCTGACAGTGCCAAACTTTGTCAAGGAAATGAGAACTTACTCTGCTAGTGGGATTGAAAATGGATATAACTTTTTGGAAAACAGTTGGTCAATGTTTAGTAAAGTTTGAGATGTGCATAACCCTATGACCAAGGAATTCTACTTTTAGATATTTATACTTGAGAGCAGGGGTCTCAGACTGTAACCCACGTACCAAATTCTGCCCACTGCCTGTTTTTGGAAAGTTTTATTGAAACAGAGCCATGTCTAATCATTTCCATAGCTGCTTTCACACTACAGTAGCAGAGCTGAATAATTGCAACAGAGATCATATGACCTGCAAAGCTTGAAATATGCCAACTCCTTCCCTTGAGTTTTTTCTCATTTGCACAAGGAGATATGTGCAAGGATTTTTTTTTTGATGCAGCCTTGTTCATAGTAGAAAATAATTAGAAACAGCACATGAACCTGTCTGTGAACAGAAAATAGAATAGTCAAACAATGGAATACTGTATAGCAGCTAAAAGTGAATGAACTGGGGCTTCCCTGGTGGTGCAGTGGTTAAGAATCTGCCTGCCAACGCAGGGGACACGGGATCGAGCCCTGGTCTGGGAAAATCCCACATGCCACAGAGCAGCTAAGCCCGTGCGCCACAACTACTGAAGCCCGCGCATCTAGAGCCCACGCTCCACAACAAGAGAAGCCACTGCAATGAGAGCCTGCGCACCGCACCGAAGAGTAGCCCCCACTCACCGCAACTAGAGAAAGCCTGTGCGCAGCAACGAAGACCCAATGCAGCTAAAAATAAATTAATTAATTTTTTTAAAAAAAGGTGAATGAACTAAAACTACATATATCCCTAAGGATTAGTATTAAAAACAATGCTGAACACAAAAAACACATTACAAATAGTATGTACAGTATATAATTTATATAAAGGTAAAAAATGTTCACAATAATAGCCATACATTGTTTATGGATACACACTCAGGGAGAGAAAAGAGGAGGAAGAATGTCATCAAGTAGGGGTAAATAGAAAACTTCAAATAAATCTGTACGATCTCATTTTTATATTTTTTTATCTAAAGCAACTCTAAAATGTTAAGATTTGATAAAGCTGGGTTGGTAGTAGCTATATAGGCATTTATTTTTTATTGTTCTTTTTTGTATGGTTGAATTATTTCATTACAAGGGCTTTGATGGGGGAGATACATCTGTAACCCCCCTTCAGATTTTGCTACTGCTGCCCCTGCTTTACTATGCATTTTGTAAGAAGTCAGAGCACTCGCTAACCTTCCCACACCTGAAAGGTAGATTTCTGTGGTGCTTGATACCGCATCCTGGCACTCAGAGGCTCATCAAACTAATGGACATGACTTTATTCCTTCTGACAGTAAGTGTGCTTATTTGGTGATCTTCTCATTTCGTCCAGAGCTAATTAGCAGAGCTACAGTGGTACCTGGCACCATGGTAACCACAGTGAGAGGCTTGAGGCTTTCCTTTACAGAACTATGAGATGAGAGCAGGGAGAGGAAATGTTTGTTCGGCTCCTCTGAAATGGTTTCAGAATTACATTTCTCTTAATGGACACTCTGTGACATTAAAGAGAATTCTCAAAATCATTTCTGAAAATGTCAGAAGTCTTTCTTTTCTTAAATTAATTAATTAATTATTTTTGGCTGCATTGGGTCTTCGTTGCTGCGTGCAGGTTTTCTCTAGTTGCAGCGAGTGAGGGCTACTCTTTGTTGCGGAGCATGGGCTCTAGGCGCACGGGCTTCAGTAGTTGTAGCTCATGGGCTCAGTAGTTGTGGCTCACGGGCTTAGTTGCTCTGCGGCATGTGGGATCTTCCCGGTCCAGGGCTCAAACCCGTGTCCCCTGCATTGGCAGGCGTATTCTTAACCACTGCGCCACCAGGGAAGCCCAGAAGTCTTTCTGATAGAGGAAACCCAAGAACCTAATCTCCAAAGGCTTGGTTGGTCTTGCAGTTACAGCTTCTATCGCTTGACGTAAGCTGACTAGTCATTGGTTTTATCCTCCTGAACAGGAAAGCTCATCTCTAGGATTGTTTTGAAAGTACAAAATGGAAGCAGTGTATTTACCAACTGTATTGGAATTATTTTTTCATATGGCTACTTCTTTACCCTGAGCTGTTAATAACTCACTCTTAATCCTTTTAGAGGAAACATTCCTAATTGTATTTCTTCCTTGATCATTGCAGGCCAGGACAATGAAAACATCTCTATGTCCCTGTCTTCTAAATAAGAGACATTCCCTTTGTTGGGTCTTAGGGGAAATTTCTAAAATCCTACCGACTTAAAAGTTTTTTCTATAAATCATAAATTAGACTGTAGGTCTAGCAGAGGTTGGCTTAGGTAAAGACCTAATGGTTGGAATGGAATTAGACAAATAACTCTTTAACACTTAATAAGAACTCATTATTAGTTGAATTATTTAATGTTTAAATTGGGGCTCAAGGCATAGAGTAGAGCCATCCCCTTAATCATTTGTGAAATTAAAATGTATTTACTTAGCAAACATGGATTGAATGCTTGATATGAACATAAGGTGTGACAATGCTATTATAAAATGGTAGCACTGAAAGGGACCTAAGTGCACCTAAGTCAAGCCTTGTATTAAGAGTGGGAGACTGAAGCCCCAAGTGGACTAGTGTCTGGTCCAGGTTTGTTTGAGGTGCCACCTGGGCTAGGCATGTCATAGACTTGCAGTTGCTTAGATGTACCAATCAGGACTTCTGAGTATGGGTGTAAAGATTCTTGTCAGATACGATGTAGTCATCTTAGATTTGTGTATTTCTATATTTGTATATTTATTACAACAGTTTTCCAGCAGATGGCATTCAAGTGCCTTGAGGAAGAGGCGCCTTTTTCTTATTCACACAGGAACACTGGTGCTAAGTAACTGAATCTGGCAAGAAGATAGGATGAGAAAGTTAATGGAGCAGGATATAAAAAGGAAGCAGAGTTAGCGCCTTGCTTAACTGAAGAAGGTGGCAGAAGCAGTTTTAATAAAGCATAAGAGATGGTGAAGGAAGAGCAAGAGAAATAATTTTCTTTTTATTTACTTACGCAAGTACAGTGTCTGCCACAGCAGTATTATGTGTGCATGTTTAGGTGTTGTTTCCAGGTAGGATTTGAATTTTGATACATCGCCATGTTTCTAAGAGCTGTCTGCAGTGGATTTAAATCACCCATTTCCCGAGGTTAATGTCACTGATACAGGATCTCAGTTGCAGTTACACAATATAATAGGAAGTTCCAGATGTGACAAATATTGCTGCCATATTCATTGGTACTCTGAGACTCCTCCCCTCCTGAAAGACATAAGGCCCAGAACTAGGACTGTTTCTGGGAAATGTAGAGTTGGAAGGAAATGGCTGTTTTTTCCTAATTACTAACCGGAAATCAGGGACTTCCACTTCTTTTTCTTACACTAATGGTTTCCCCTCAAAAATCGTCCTTTTGTCAGGCACAATGACCAGAGCCTAGACTCTGGAGTCAGAGGCTCAGAGTCTAGCTACTAGCTTGTTTGTGATCTGGGGCAAGTCACTAATCCTTTGGGTCCATTTCCATCTATCAGAATAGGGGATGGGACCCATCTCACCGGATTATTTTGAGAATTAAGTGAACGAACACTTTGAAACTGCTTTGTATGCTGTAAAGTACAGGAGATGTGGAAGAGGGAGGGAGTGTGCACAGCTCTCATACGGTGTTTATAGAAACATCCCACACTAAGATCTTAGGTACTTCACCCTCAGTGTGAAAGTTAAAATAAGAACCTGGAGAGCACAGTGCCTAGAAAGTCTGTTGTGTGAGTGGCACAATTTCACATTCTTTGTGCAGAGGGCCTGTTGGATCTCTAGCTGCCACCCCTGCTCCCCACCAAGCAAACCACGTGGGCTGCCCTGATTCTGTCTAAGCACAGGCAGGTGAACCTAGCAGCAGTCCTTTTCTTTGGTATTGAAAAAAAGAAAGGGAGGAATGTCCTAATAGGAAATCTCTTTTTCTCATCAGGTAAGGAGAGCTGCTTCGAGAGAATTGTGTCAAGGTTTGGAAAGAAAGTCACATACGTAGTGATTGGAGATGGACGAGATGAAGAAATCGCAGCCAAACAGGTAACCATGGCAAAATAAATAGTCTATATGGGAATGCATTGGGCAATTAGAAAAATGGTAAAACTCAGAAATTGTAGTAATCTGTTGTGCATTTACAGTGTCTTCCCTTCCTCCTATTCCTCTCCCATTTTTCTTTAAAAAAAAAAAAGAAAGAGGGTCATTTTTTTCCCCATATGCAGAGTTTTCCGTGTAAGTTGTTAGATCTTCCCCTTCTCTCTCCTCCCTGCCACTCTAAAGTCTTAAAATCTTTGAGCCCTGCTGCAAGGACACCCATCATTAAACCTGACGTGGGCCCCATCTTCCATCTTCGTCTTAGAGGTCAATGCTTTCTCAAGAGCGTGAGACTTTACTACTAAAGGCCAATCATTCAGACTTTTCCAGGCTTTCCAGCTTTAATTCTAAAGTGCTTGTTGCCCTCTGGGGAAGACACTAGTGGATGTAGACATCAGTGCTTCTTGGTCTGAAGAAGAAGGGAGTGGGGGAGATAGAAGAACAACTCAAGTCATTATCAGACTTTGTGTCTCTAAGCTGATGCTTCTAGTCATCTGCCACAGAGTACACCCATTGGAAAATGGCTTAGATCTCAGTCTCCTCCCTCTGAGGGATCTTTTCTGCACCCTCTGTGACAGAAGACTTTCTAGTCCTTGCTTGAATATACCTAAGGGCGAGGAGGCTGCTTCCCAGGTATCCTGTTCCACTGTGGGGTCATACAGGCTCTTAGGATGTTCCTCCTTCCATTGAACTAAAATTTCTGTTTTGTATCCTGGTCCTAATCTGGCACTTCTGAGCACAACATAACAAGTCTGCTTCCTCTTCAGTATATTCAAGGCCTTTTAAATATTATGTGTGAGCAGCAGGCTTGAAAAAGCACTGAGCTACATGCCAAAAAAACTGTGTTCTAGGACTTTCAGTATTCCAGGTAACTTGCAACCAGTCTGAACAAAATGGTTAGTAAAGCTAATTTCCATCAGCTTTATACAACATGGTTTCCAACACTCATGTTTTTCAAAGCCCTTCTTTAAAATATGGCTTCCAGAATGGCACACAGTATTCTGGACATAACTCTGATCACATAATATAGTGGGATTATTATTTTCTAGATCTCTGTGTTCTTCATCTTGGTCATGGACAGGATTTGGGCTTTGCAGCTCTGAACCTTATAGAAAATAGACTATCCATAAGAAAATGTAATACTATATTAATACTGATTTCTTACATGGGTCATTTTATTTGATTCTGAGGATCGTGCATAGTACCTAGAACAAGTCTGTCTCATAAAAGCACAGAGTTACCACTGAAACCTAATAAAAATCTCTCACATCTGTAAATGTCTTGTAGTATACATATGTCCCTATACACACGACTTACTTGATCCGTATGACAGTCTTATGAGGTGGGCAGGAGTAAGGAGGGTTACCAGGTACTTTGGGGAGAGGTCTGTGGAGGAAGGGGTGTGGGTAAATATAAGCTCCCAAAAGAAGTTGGGTCAACCAGTGCCCCTCCCTCCGCCCCCTTCCAGCACAACATGCCCTTCTGGAGGATCACAAACCACGGAGACCTGGTGTCCCTCCACCAGGCTTTGGAGCTTGATTTTCTCTAAGAACTGGAATGAAGAGCCTTCCCCACGAGCTCCTTTTCGCTCCTGAAAGGAGCTAGAGACCGGAACCAACTGGGAACTCTTTCTCCATGGAATGCTGGCGAGAACACAATCAAAACCAACAGCTGCAAGAGATGAAGCTTATTTTTGCTAAGAGTGAGCTGCAGCCCCGTGTTCATCCTCGCATAGGAGCGGAAGACAGTTGGATTGAGAGAACAATAGACTCATCGCAGCTACAGTGCTTTTAATTCTTCTGGGTTTTGTTTTGTTTTATTTTGTGTCAAAATAAATGAAGAAAAAGAAAAGGAAATTCTTGGGGCAGAGTTGCACTCTGCGTCCGTGACCAGATTGAGAACTGCCATTAACTTGTGGTGATAGGATAAACGCAGCAGACTTTTATAATAACATCTCTTGCAGTCTTTGTAATCTCCTTAGCTGTAGAACATATTCCCAGTGAATGTATATGTTATTTTTATAGGTAAGGGTCTGGTGTCTGAAGCAGGTTCCCCCCCTCTTTCTAGCAAGAAAGGGGTGTGTAAAGTTTCCTTGGAAACTCGTAACTGAAATATCTGAGATACCTCTCTGTGACGGTAGCACCTCCTCAGCTGCCCAGCGCTCTGCTCTCTCGGGCGGCTTCCTTCCGGCTCCTCCATCTCCTGGCTGGCTGAACTGTGGGGCATGGACACTGACTCACTGTAGACTTTGCTGTTTCCCATCCTAGAAGCCTTAGTCCCCTTTCACCAAATGGCACAACCCTAGAAACTCCTTCTCTTAGACAGTAAATTGTAAGCCTTCAGCTTGACTCTTAGTCAAAGGGTATGTCCCAAGGGGCTTACGTCCAAACTGGAGAGAAGAACTAAGACTTCTTAGGAATTTCCACTTCTTTGGCTCTTGAAACAAGAAGATTCCACCTTTTCCTCCTGCAGAGAAGCACCCTTCCCCAACACATGCTCACCTCTACAGCACCCTCGCCCTTCTTAGTCATCAGTGCTGGGCTCTTGGCCCTTTCCTGCCCTCTGTACCTCATGTCCACCCCCATGCAGCTCTGGCCAGTCCCCAGGCTTTGGACCCCAGTAGTCAAATCAAGTCTGAGAAAAGGTTCATAATCACCTTTTGGCCAAAACTACGAAGGGATTTGACTTTCTTTGAATCCTTTAAGCCCTGTTGAAAGGTGTTCTGGACATATATTTACCCAGATCACAGCCTGAAACTGAAGAACAGATTGCCATGATCACAACCCAGTTTTCCCATGGAATACCCTTCCCGCTTCTCAAATCCCCTTCTAAAGTGGGAAACCAGAAGGCCAGAAACACTTTCCTGATTTAAATGAGGTTGTAGACCCCCTACTCCATGCCTGAAAACTCAATCTTGGGCCCAGTGCAGGAACATCTCTCAACCTGACTTCTGGGAGGATCGGTGGGTGCCCAGGCACTGGTCTCAGCCTTCAGTCCAGCTGTGTTTGTGGATGCCCCATCCCTCCAAGACTGGCCTGGGCGTCTGCTCAGGCAGAATAAACTTCCGTAGAGCTCAGGAAGTTCGGCCTCTTTCCAGGTTGCACAGAGAGAAGTGATTTTATAAGCACCTCAGAGAGGTGTAGTCTGGGTCCTTAGTAGGAGGCATCCTTGACCAACCCCAGCTATAGATGCTTGTACTCAGATATTCTGCATATCCATTTTCAGAGATGTTGCAGCACAAAGGGGTCAGATTCCTTCCAAAGCCAGATCACCCAGAGAAAGGGTGATCACACATTCCCTCAGAACTGATTGAGAAAGTGCTTCATGACTCAGTTTCAGAGAAGATGTTTTTGGAGAGGAGCTCAAGTCAATGCTCATTACTTAGCTGCCTCTTTGGATGGGAGATACAAAGTCTGAGGTGGACCTTCTTGGTCTGAGTTCAGCATAGTTGCCCAGATGCTGCTCTGCCTTGCTTGGTAATTTATCTTAGAATGCTCTAGGGTGGGTCTGTACTTTCAGGCCCCTAGTCCTCCCCGTACTGGCAGTAGAGCTGTTGGTTTCTTGCCCTGGACGTAGGCCACCCTGTTGGTGCTGTGCTTCAGGCTGCAGAGCGGTACCCACGTCGTGCACACAGGTCCACGCACACACACTTCCCTCTCCCTGCCCGCTGGGAGAAGCTCTTTATTCCTAGAATATGACTTGGACTCCTTTTTCGATGGCCTTTTCCCTCCTCCTCTGACTGCACGGCTTAGGTCTTTGCAAAAGGAACTTGAAATTGGCTAAGAGAGGTGAGGAAGCTCTCTGAGCAGTGCCGCCTTTGCTCTTTTCTGGTTGTTTAGAGGGTAGACAGAAAATGGAGCTTCCTGGCTCCTCTTTGCCAAAATGAATTGTTCAGGGAACCCAGTGATCTTCTTGGAGCCTGTGTTTTCCTCTTCCCCAGCACAGAGGTCTGGAGAGGAAAATAAGTAGGCAGCACCACGAGTTCTTGGAGGCTGAGGTCGAAAGGATACTGTGGGTCCTTTCGTCAAGGGGGAAGGCCTCTTTACTAGAAAGAGTCCCCATGGAATAAGGCACATGATGAGTCCTTTTCCCATCTGGGCACCGTGGGTTCTGTAAGATGGGTCTGCACATTTCGTGGTGAGAGCTAGGCCGTCTCTAGTAGGGAACTGAGTTGTCAGCTGTGTCCTGGGTTTGAGAGGTGGCTTTACTTTCGAATGTAAAACTGACTGTGCCTTAGCATCACCCTGTCCGGTGCCCCTGGGGCAGCTGGTGGTGTCCAGGAGAGTGGATGCCTGCTCCAGATTTAGATGCCTACTTGGGCTTTTATTTGGTTTGGGGTATTCCTGTCTTCTGCAAGTTGGGGGAGCAAAGCTAGTGTCCCGGGAGACTTGTGCCACAGCTTGTTCGCAGCTTACACAAACTTGTTCGCGTTAAAGCTCCAAGCAGAATCTGATTGGCAAACTCCAGCTGCAGTATATGGAGCTTCTAGATGTTCACTACCTTGAATGGGTGTCAGTGCCACTGAACCGTGGGGGAGAGGAGTCGAGGGGCGGAGCCACGCTCTCCCTCTTCCTGGGAGAGCGATGGTCTAAGCCAAGGGCTGGTGGGCTTGGGGCCTTCCTCTCCTCGCTCCTGCAGGAAGGGGGCAGTTAGGACCCCTCTTAAGCAGGCTTCTGTTTCTTACCACTAAATTGGCTTCCTTTTTCATCCAAAAGTTGGAATTCCCCAAATACCCTGTAGAGGCCAAATCTGAATTCTGAGATTTTGAAATATCTTAAACCACGAGAGAAAATCAGTTCTGTGCCACCTCTGATCAGCAGGCCCTGTCCCTTCCTCTCCTCTGAGTCAGACAGCTCTAGCAAGCAAGGTTACTTGGCTAGTTCCTAATGCACTGATGGGAGCCATCCCATTAAGGACGACTTCTACTCAAAACATGACCCTCTGGACTTCAGATGCCTCATTTAGCAGGAAAAGGCACTGATTAGATATATTTATGTGACTGCGGGCATTTGTGGCTGTAGAGTCCTTGACCATAATGTTATATGTAATGGGAACTATCTTATAAACTTGAAAAAATAAAGTTTTTATTTTCTATATGGTTTGCTCCTGTGTCTTTTCTGAGTAGGATCAGCCCAGTTGCCCAGCTGAGTAGGCTTCTAAGTAGGGCTTCATAAAAAATCAGAAGAGCTCATTAGAAAGATGGCACCCTTTCAGTAACTGAGTCATTAATTTCACCAAAAGAAACAAACAAACAAAACTAACCATTTGGTATAAATAAATGAGAAAATAAACTAGATATTTTAAAATAATTTGCAAGGGAAAGTTTATTTCTTAATTGTTTCTAAAATACATCACTTTTCAAAGTTTAGGACTGGAATGCCAAGAGATTTCATTTGCTGTCAAATGTGCTGAAATTTAATTATTTAAAAAAATCAATACCTTGCTGTGCTGAGCTTAAAATGCAAAAGCAATAAAACTGACAAATAGATATCCAAATGTTTGATTTGGCTTGTTTTCATGTTACATCAACTACTTTTTCTCTTTTCATTTCTTTAGATTTGAGTCTGACTGTTCATTGGTCTGGAAAACAGTCAGGCATCCTTTTGCCTTTTATTCCAATGGAGATTAGAATTGGGTTCTAGCTTCCAAGTACCATACATGTCAGACTATAAGATGTATTTTTCCCCAAATTAATTCCCCCCAGAAAAGAGGGGGCTGCCTTGTATTCTGAGGCATTAAATCTTTTCATCAGAAGATGCACATTTTGAGCCACAATATAGTTGAAGCAAACTTGTTAATCGGTCAGAAGTACAGGTATCAGAGTGTTATTAGTTTTTAAGCCCAAAGAGTAAACACCTCCATCTCCCCCTCCAATAGGTATATCTGCACATTTCTCAAGAACCTTTCCGGTGGCACGTTAAAATGAGCAAATCAAGAGCTTTTTTATTCTTCAAAAACAAGTTTCTTGACATAAAAAAAAAAAATGGAAATCTTCAAAGGAAATTTCTAATTACAAGTAACATCACTGTCCTCTTTTTTAAATTCTTGATTCCGTGAACTTTATTTACAAATGAAACAACCACTAAATTCCACAGCTTTTTAAATTACATACCTGTTACCCTCATTTGACAATTTCATCTAGAGAATACAGATGAGAACTTAGCCAAAAAATTAAACATCTTTTTGGATTTTCTCAGGGGAAATAGCCTAAGACACTACACTGCATCCTCTGTTTGGGCATGTATGGCATCTCCCCAGAGCCTAGTCTTCTCCACATACGACAGGAAGAAGTAGAGAAAAGTAAATGTAGCAAGTTTTGTTTTGTTTTAATTGAAGTAGAGTTGAGAGCAAGTATTTGTTTTTGTGAACCCCTTAGAAGCTATGTTTGAGGCTAGGTTGGACACTAAGCCCAGGGATTTATAAAGGCCAAGCCTGCTCTCTGAGGTCTCAAACCTTGATATTCCCTATGAGTTGAGAAAAATAATGATTTCACTTTTGTGTGTGTGCAAATGTGTGTTTATAGTCAATTTAAAAAATGATCCTTTTTCTGAGGTTATATGTCCTTTCATAAGACAAGATAATAGATGGTGGTAGTTTTTACTGCCCTTTTTCATTAAAATTAACTTGGCAACCATGTTGGCCATTATACTGGTTCATGAAATTCAAAAGTCTGAAAATCATTGGACTAAGTGATCCTGGAGATCCTTTCTACCTCTACCATTCTGTGTATGTAAAAAGCACCAGCGTCATCTTCCCAGAGTTCCTCCCTGCTCCCAACCTTCATCTCTGTGTCAGCCTTGGCTCCAGGCCAGTGTAACTGCTACAAGCCCTCCTTCATCCAGTCACTGCTGACTTAGTGTCTGGAATAAAGCACATCTGCGTGGCTGTCATCCTCACCTCCTTTAGGGCGTGTATCAGTTTCTCAGGGAGGCCTTCCCGGCCATTCTATATAAAATTGTAACTCCCACCTACGACACACAGGCACTCTCCCTACCTTATTTTTCTTTTAGCACTTAACACTATCTGATACATTCTTTCACTTATTCTGTTTACTGTGTCTCCACTAGATGAATGAATGAATAACAGACTCTCCTGGATCCCGTCCCAGTGGTGATGAACCTTTCCTTCTGTCTCCAGTGCCCTTTCCCTGCTCCTTGTTTCTCCAAACCACAGACCTCCCCAACACCACTGCCCACATCCACATCCCCTGTCATCACTGCATCGCTCCCAGTGACCTCCCAGCAAAAAGACCTTGCTTCACCTGCGCTCGCGTATTCACTTCCTGATACCAAAGGTGAACCTACTCCCGCCAGGCCCAGCAGCAGAGCCGGCTAAGAGCACACACTAGAGTCAGCCCAGATCTGGGTTCTGATGCCCACCTGAGTGGTCAACACCACACTGGCTCACCAGCTCCTGACGCTTAGAAAACAAGGTTAAGAAGTCTTGCCTAAGCCAGCCCTCTTCTCTGGTCCCAGGGCCTTTACCGACTTTGAGAGGACTTTGCATCCCTGACCCCTTTTTTCCAGGCGGCTTTGAACTTGGCGGTGGATTTAATGACACAACTAGGCTAGGGGATTTCATGAGGTTTTAATAATCATCTAATAATACTGTTCAACAAAGACAACACACGTGTCTCTCGCTTACAGAGACGCAGATACACACACCTCTTCCACCCACACAGACTGAGGTAGAAAGTACACTGCCTGAAGCACAAAAACATACTCAGCGGGCTGAGCCATGGCCCAGACCACAGGTTCACAAGGCACTTGGTTGAAAGGTCACCCCTTGAGAGCAGGGGCAGAGGCCAGGCCAGCTGCCCTAAGGCCTTGGAGGGGCTGCCAGGGCTGCCAGACAGTCAGGCATCCCTGGCTTCCAGCCTGAGAGCCTGTTCTGGAGCAGCTGGAGAGGGTAAGAGGTGAAGCTGGAATGGCAGCTGATCTGCCAAGGCTAGAATGATGCTTCTGGCACATAAAAGGCCCTCGGTAAACATTTGCTGAATGAATGGAATGACTGGGGTGGGCCAGGGGAGGAAGAATTCCAGAACACATCCTGGAGGTCCTGGGGCCTTCCAGCCCAGGATAGGGGAACCAGTGGTGGGACAGCAGCTCCACCAATTATTTTAGAGGTAGCCAAGGAGGTAAAAATACCAACACTGGGATGCTTTGGGGTTATACTTGTTTGGGGGTAAGGGAAGAGGGGGGGTCTCTTCTTTCCTCCCAAAGTGTTTCATACATAATTGGGGCCCTTGACCCTCCAGGGCCCAGCCCTTCTCATCTTGTTCTCATCCTTGAGGGCAGGCCTCTGTCTTACTCACCTCTGGTCTCCAGCGCCTGGCACAGATCAGGCATCAAGTGCTCGTTGAGTGAATCAAGGCCCATAGCAGCATAAGCAGCTTATCTTCTACATTCTACCAACTGATTCCATTCAGTCCCCTGGCTGGGTCTGACCCTGCCTCAAAGGACACCATTCACCTCTCCCTTCCATGGCAAAGCAGTCTCATCCCTACCTCTGGGGAAAAAGTTCTTAGCCAAATGGGCCATGCGCCTGTTCTGAGGCAGCTGACGCCCCTCGAGGGAGCGCAGACCCCAGGTCCCGTCCACCTGGTCAGGCTCCCAGCGGCAGCTGGGGTGCAGCCAGCGGTAGTAGACCAGCCGCAGAGCCAGCCCCAGGAGGAAGCAGGCGCCGGCCGCAGGCAGCAGCCTCTGCAGCAGGCACCCGCCGGGCAGCCAGGTGCTCTGAGTCACCCAGGCGACCACCAGCAGAAGGCTATCATTCAGGAGGAACGCCAGGTGGATGGTAGCACGGCCTCGGGTTCGGCCCTCAGCCACGTTGAACCAGGAGAAATAAAGGATGGTGGCCACCGTCACCCGGTACAGCCACTCGGAGCAGGGATCTGGCATAAAGTCCGTGCCCTGAAGCCAGACCCAGAACAGCAGCACCAGCCACAGGCCCAAGAAGTGCAGGGCCACATAGCGGGGGAAGAGGGCTGAGAACAGGGCCACGACCAGGACTCGGGGCCACAGCAGCAGCAGGTTCCACAGGAAGTAGATCACGGAGGCACCCAGCCCCAGGAGGGGCTTGGAGGGGAGGCAGGTACGCAGGGCCCGGTGGTAGTCAAGCAGTGCCCACGAGATACCCACAAAGGACGTGCAGATGCTGACCCCTACGAAGAGGAAGAGGAGACAGGTGAGCCCTGCGGGCAGCCTGCAGGCACTCCCCAGAGGCCACGGGTACTGCGGAGGCCTCGTAGCCACGCTGAAGTGGGTAGTACGGCCCCCAGTTTGTTGAAGGGAAAACTACAGCTGGAGAACAGTAAGTTCACACAACCCCAAACAGAGCTAGGATCCATATGGAGTCTGCCTTTCACCACAAACCTTTCCTTTTCAGGTGCTACCACGGTTATATTTTTCACGGATGAGAAGGTGTGTGACTTATACACTCTCATCGGCACCCCTGTCACCCAGCATCTGGCACCCCTGGGCCTTGGCCACACCCTGAGCATCTTCTAGGGCCCTGTTACCCTTCCTTTCCCGGAACAGCCCACTCCTTTCTTGGATCTGAAAATCAGCAGTCCAGTTCCCCTTTCTTAGTCTCAGAAAGGGAAGCAGGAAATCCCATGGGGTGACGACAGGCCTCTAGCTGAAGCTGCCTTCCGGGACCAAAAGGGATGTCCCTGTTATATGGATGGAACAGCCGCCACTCCCCTCCACCCTCAGACTGGGCCCTGGTTTTGATTTTCCAAGACTCGACGTGTACAGTGGGGATCCTATCCCACCTCCTAGTTGCCCATCCTGGACTAGAAGCACCAGGCCCTCCAACGAGGGCTGGAAGCATCTCTAGACTGCTTCCTCCCCACCCCCTCCCTATTGCATTCAGTCAACAGATGTTCGCTGGGAACCTGCTATGGGTCAGGAACCCACTCCCAGCCTGGAATCAGATCTGTGGCCTTTCTAACTACCCCACGCTCAGGGTCTCGGCAGGGCTGATGTTCCTCCAGTTTGCCAGCATGCTGCATTCTCTGACCTGACAAGCGGTGCCCTTGGTATTAGGTAGACCCACACCCTGGTTCCCCTGGCCTACTCCTCCTTACCCTGCAAGTTCTGGCTTCATTATCCCCTATAGTCACCCATCCGGACCCCACCCCAGCCCACTCCGCTGTGCAGTCCCTACAGCACCCCACTCCTGTCTGGAGTCTTATCACACAGTAATGATTTCCTTATCTCTGAGCTCCTTCAGGGTAGGAAACAGATTCTGTCCCCAGGGATCCCCCAGAAGCTGGCATATAACAGCAGCTGAATACATGTTTGCTAAACAAAAGTTGGGAAAACCTGTCTCTTCCCTCAATCTCCCATCCCCACTCCATACACACAGTGTAGACTGTCCCCATTTAGCCCTGGTCCTAGACACACACTGCCTTCAAAGAGACAAACAAAAAACACAGTCATCCCTCAGTAACCACAGGGAATTGGTTCCCAAAATCCGCGGATGCTCAATTCCCTAACATAAAATGGCATAACAGAGTCAGCCCTCTGAATCTGTGGATGCAGGACTCACAGACAGAGGCCCGATGGTAGGTGCACAATGAGTGCTGTGCGTCCCAGGGCAAATCACTTCACCTTTCGGCATCTCTTTCCTCTGGTGTAAAATGGAGATAAATACAGCACCAAACTAGAGGTGCTATGAATGTGAGCAATGATGACAATAAAGCACTTTCCTCAGTGCTGGCTAATAGCAGGCACTCAATCGTGATGGCTGCTATTACTGTTTTTTGTTTTGTTTTTCAATTAATACTGCAGACTCAGATTAGCAAACTGAAAGGGCCCTTGGAGATTGAGTCCAACTCCCCAGCTTGTACAGCTGTGGAAACTGAGGCCAGAGAGGGGATCTCCAAGTCCCGCAGAGAGTGGAGGCAGAGCTGGGACTGGCTCCTCGGGAGGCTGTGCCTTGTACAGCAGCAGGTGTGCGAGGGCTGAGAAGGAGAAGGGGAAGCCTAGACCCTGAATCAGATGTGAGCTGGAGTCCTAACTTGGCTGCCAGCCGGCCTGTGACCTTGGGCAACTCCCCTAAAAGCCCTCCCAAAGCTTCTCTGTGCACAAACCTCTCCTGTGTTTTATGAGGCCACCTGCCTCTTCCTTTTCAGATCACTCCACATGCTTTACTGTAACTACCTGCTTTACAGTCTATGGTCCTGGCAGGCCAGGGGCTGTGTCCATCTCCTTATTCACTGTGGTGTTCCTAACACAGGGACAGGCACAAAGGTGCTCGATCAAAACAAAGGCGCTCTGCATGTACAAAGGCACTCAATAATTTATCTATTGATCAACAAATTGCTTATTAGGCATCAGGCACCCTACACACTTCATCTGTTATCTTCAAAATAGTAAAAATTACACTTAAGATTTATTATGCACTAGGCACGAGGCTTTATAGGCATCACTTCACTTAAACCTTTCATTAACCTTATGAGGTAGGACCATTTATTACATCCATTTATTTGTCCAGATGAGAACAAACTGAGAGCTCAGAGAGGTGGAGTCCTTTGTCCAAACTCAAGCCTAGAGCATAACTTTGGATTTGAACACAGACCTGCCCGACTAAAAGACATTCTCCTATTTTCTAAGCAGCCTTTATAAAAGAGTGAAAACCTTTCTGACATTTGTGGGCAACTTTCCCAAGGTGTAAAAGGGGGGCTGGCCGAGGGCCTGACACTCACACTGGTAGTACTCGGCGCTGCCGCTCTGCAGCATGATGGCCAGCACCAGTGTGAGCTGCGGTGTCATCTCCAGGAAGGTCTCAAAGAGCCGCAGCATGCTGATGTCCAGGGAGAGGAAGTCAGCATAGGCCAAGTCGAACTGGGAGGGCACGTCCTGCCGCCACACCAGCAGCCCCTGCCGCAGCCCCTGCACGCACCTAGGCAGTACACACGATGCCCCAAGGGGCCCAGTTAGCATCCTGTGGCACTCCTCCTTCCCTACCCATCGAGTGGATGCAGACAGGCTCAAATCCTAGCTCGTCACATACATGCTATAAGGCCTTGAGCAAGTGACTTACCTCACTGAACTTGTTTCTTCATCTGTGAAGTGGGGATAAATACAACAGCTATTACTTCTGCGGTAGCCACCATACCAAGCTCATCACAAACCTTGTCCCATTTACTCCTTTACGATATCCCCACTTTACAGATGGGGAAACAGGACCAAAGAGCAAATGAGCAGTGGAAACAGGATTTGGACCCAAAGCTGTTTGAATTTGAAAGGTGTACTGGGAAATTGCCTAAAGTGATCATTCTCAGATTTTAGCAAGTGTAAGAATTTCTTAGGATCCTGTGGGGAAGGGAGCCATTGAGACCTTCTGAGCACAGGCAAGACAGGTCCTACTGTGCTACAGAAAGAGCACCCAGGGATCCATTTAAGAGGCCTGCCCAGAGTGATGAGAACAGACGGGGCAGAGTTAAGAGAGTCCAGAGGTTGGACACACAGGCCTGAGTGATCCACTGGCATGAGGGGGGAGTGGAGGATGCACCAAGATCTCCCCCCACCCAGAACTGATCTCAGTTGGCTATTGGGAGGTGAGGCCATTCACTCATTGCAAATTCATTCATCAGACGTTTACTGTCACTTCCAGTAAACTTGGATGAACTGGATGAACTTGACAACACACTCAGGGAGCAGGCCCGAGTTCGGAGGTGGGGGGTCCCCCAGTGCCCTGGCAGAGGCCTCAGCCTAGTCACAGGCAGGAACAGAGACCCCGTTTTCTCAACCAAAGCTCAGTACAGTCTGTCTGACTCATGCTCCGCAGAAACAGAAGATACATGATGTAATTATAGATTCAGGGTTCATTGCGGGCTGCCAGGACTGTAATAACTGTGCCCCTTCGTGTTCACCCAAGGTGTTATTGATGCCTGGACAGTCCCTCAGGCAAAACTGTGACATTCAAAGCTCCTCTCACCCACTCCTGGAGACTCAAGGCAAGATCTGGGGAGAATCTGTAAACATGGATTCAAGAGCAGATCCTGGCTCCGTCCATCCCATCCCAACCCAGACCACATCATGTCCTGACTTCATCACATGACTCTGACCCCTTCGTTTCAGTTTCCCTATCTCTAGAGGGCCCCCGCCTGAGCCCAGCCCTACATGGTTCCAGGGACATGGATGAGTCAGACCCCATTTCTGCCCTCTTGCTTGGTCTGGGAGTGAAGGGGTGGGGTGGGGAGAATACAACTGGGGTTCAGGGAGAATACAACTGGGAAAGACAGGGTGGGAGGCACTGGCCATGAGGGAAGAAGCGCTGCTCTGGGGGTCAGGGCTGCTGAAACTCCAGGGTGACCCAGCTGATCATGAAGCTAGCTGACACTTGCTGCCTGCTTACTCTGCACCAGGGCAATTTACAGGTCTCATTCCATTTAATCCTTACACTGTGAGCCTCTGGAACAACGAGTAAACTGAGACCCAGAGGGGTCAAGTGACTTGCCCAAGGCTCCACCCACAGCTAAAAGCAATGGGAGGTCTGTTGCCACCAGGCACTGTGCGGGGCACTTCCCCCTCTGCCCTTCACCACAGGCCTGCGAGCCACACCTATCTCTAGGTCACTACCTCCTTTAACAGAGGAGGAAACTGAGGCTCAGAGAAAGGCAGGAATAAAGCCACACAGGTGGTAAAGCCGGATTGGATCCCAAAGGGTCCGACTCCAAGTCATGTGCCTCCCTTCCCTCTCTGGGCCTCAGTTTCTTCAGCTGTGCCAGGAAGGGTACCGTTCATGAGCTCTGAGGGCTGCCAGCCGGATTTCTCCCTCATCAGGGATCAGGAGCTCACCTGTAGGGAGAGGCGCCCGCTAAACTGCAAGGGGCTTAGTTTCCTCTCCAGGGTCTCAGCCCTCTCCTCTCCGCCCCCGTCGCGGGGTCAGGGCTCTCACCTGTGCTACCAGCCCAGCTGCAGGAGGTGACGTTGACTTCCGTTCCCCCTCCCTCTCCCGGAGGGCAGGGCTCTCACCTGTATAGGTAGCCCAGCTGCAGGACATGCAACAGCGCCAGGCAGTGGCCTGGGGGCTTCGGCGCGTGCGGGCTGGAGAGGTCGGCGCGCAGCCAGACCCAGCTGAAGAGCTGCAGCGCGACTGAGGCGAGGCCCAACAGCGCCAGCACTAGCGCGGCCCACAGGTAGCGACCGCTGAGCACATACTGGCTCGCGGCCCACAGGTCGGCGCCCAGGTCGATCAGGAAGGCGAGGGTGCCCAATACGCCCAGGACCAGGTCCCAGAAGAGAGCGGCGCGTGGCGACCAGGGCATGACCCGCCAGCCTCTGCCCCTCTTTCTCTTCTGGGCTCGGACCCGCCCTCCCGGCCCAGGGTCCCCCTCCCTGCCCAGGGTAGCGGTGGCAGGAAGGAGGCGGACACAGCCCTCGGGGCCGCCCAGGGCTCGGGCTGGGGGGCGGGACTTCCCCGTCCCGCCCTGTCCGGGGAGGAGCGAGGTCCGTAGACCCCGCGGTTGGGGTATCAGCGGTCCCACAGATCCCTGGCCCTGCCGCCTGTCTAGGGATCCCCCCCCACTCTCACCCCAGCCCCGCTGAGCCCTGAGGGCCCCGAGGACCGCTAGGCCCGAAGACGGACCGTCCGAGGCGCAATGCCCTTGGCTTAGGAGGCTTCTAATCGCCTTGTTTTACATTTGAGGCTCCTGGAGACCCAAAACGGCGAATATGGCCCGGAGATTAGCGCCCGGGGTAGAACTGCGATGTCTCACGTCTGCATTGTTGCAAAACAAAACAACAGAACGCCAAGGCCCGTCCCGATCCCTGATTGAGGGACTTCGCTAAGTTTGCCTCCGAGTCCGGGCCGTGTGCCAGGGGAGGAGACAGAGGGCACTGGATCAACCAGGCGCATCTTCCTGGCAGCTCATTTTACTCGGATTATCCGAATAGGAGGAGGGGGGAACATTCAATAACTGGGCAAGGGAGTTACTTTAAACATGATCTACAAATTAATAACAGAATAACATGCACGACGAGCATTGTGTTTGGGATAAAACATGAAACTTGAAAGAAATGTGCTTCTGGTGGTGCCCTTGGGGCTTCATTTCCTGATTGGCTGTCCCGTCCCAGTTCATTCTGCGGACGCCGGGGAAAGGGTGGAAAGTCCAGCTCTCGGGGGTGATGCTCTCCCCCATTTTACCAGAAGGAAGGCGAGCCAAGCCAATCAGCGGGCGGCGCCCAAGGTCACGGCACAAGCAGCGTGCGCAGGCCCAGCAGCGCCACCAACAGGAGCGCGAGGCGGGGCGTGGGCGCGACGCCGGGTGCGGGCAGGCAGGCGGCATACCCGTCGAAGGCCACTTCGCGCAGCGCGCACACGTGCTCGGCTTGGCAGGCCTCGTCGCAGGCCCGCGTATCGTAACTGACCGAGTTGTAGACGTAGTAGCGCTGCAGCGCGCCCTGGTCGCTGGCGATGCTGCCCAGCGCCGCGTGCATAGAGCGGGCGCCTGCGTCGGGCACGCCGTAGGCCTTGGTCACCCGGTACTCGAGCTCCCAGCGCGGCGCTCCCTGCGCGTTCGCCTGGCTCAGGTTCAAGAAGTAGGTCACCATGTCCTGCAGAGGGGGCGCGAGGCGGGCCGGCTGTGAGCAGCTGCTGTCCGCTTCTGCCCCCAATCCTCCACCTTGCATTTGCCCCCAGATTCTAATAGCTGTAATCCTGACCGCTCTTAGTTATTGGGCATTTACTAGTTGCCGGGTATGCTTGGCAGACATCCTCTGATTGAATCTGATGAGGTAACTGCGCTTATTGTCCCCATTTCACAGATGAGGAAACTGAGTCCTAAAGAGGTTAATTCACTTGGCCAGGGTCCCACAGGTGGCTGAGGCAGGATTGGAACCCAGCTTGTTTACCCCATAGCCTGTGCATTTTCTGTTCCAGCAAGCTCCCGGGTACCCAGAAGATTGCCAGTAAATATTTGCAGAAAGATTGGATAAAACGCAATATAAAAGCAGTGGGATGGAGTGCCTGGCTGAGAGAGCTTATAGAATTGTGCTTTGAAGGGGGCTTGGGCTACACCCAAGACCCTGAGTACTCAGGTGCATTTTCAGGACTAGAATCTGGAAGGGTTTATCTGTGCAACACTTTCCACCTAAATTTGCAGATCTGCTTTAGGTCAGGAGAGGTGGGGTAAGAGGAGCTGCCATGGTGGATGGCAATTTCTTGCTAGGCACCTTACATTATTTCATTTAGTCTTCCCCGAACCCTGCGGTCTGAGCGCCCGTGTGGACAATGGACCACACTCTTAAAAATCCTCAGACCTCTTCTCCATATACATTCACTCTAGAGTCGAGGACCCAGGTTAACTAATGCAGTCCCTGGTTTTAAATGTCCTTTCTCAACACTCAGATTAAATCTCTGTACCCACCTCTTCTGGAACTCCAACTTGAATACCCAGCTGCCTCTTCCCTCAGCATTTTCACCTGGATGCCACTTAGACATCCCAAAGTTAACAAGAAAGCCAGGCGTCTGGTTTTCCTCCAAAATCTGCTCCTCCTGCAGTGAGCCCGTTTTGGTAAATGGCAACCTCATCCTTCCAGGTGCTCTGGCCAAAGCCTTGGAGTCCTTGTTGCCTCCTCGCGTTCTCTTCCACCCCTCATCCAATCCACCAGCAAATCCTGTCTGCTCTGCCTTCAAGATACATCCAGGATCTGGGTCTCCTCACCACCCACGGGTGCCACCCTGGCCCACACCACCATCACCTCTCAGTGGCTGTGGTCACCTCCTAACTGATCCCCCTGTGTCTGCCCTTACCCCCTACAGCCTGTTCTCCACCCAGCAGAATGACGGTTTTCTAAAATTCCAGAGTCGTCCTCGTGACCTACATTAGCTGACGCCCCCTCCCCGCATCCGCTCATGACCTCGGCCGTGGCCCCACGGGCCTCCCTGCTCCACCCCTAACACACCAAGCACATTCCCACCCTGGGCCCCTGGCATGCTCTTCCTGCCCCTTCCGCAGACACTCCCACGGCTCACTCCCTGAAGTTACTCAGAATTCAAATGTCACCGTATCAGTGACACTTCCCTGCCCCATTAACACCACACATATATACACGTACCCAGTAAGTGTCACCACCTGCCTCCTCACCCTGCTTTCTTTTCTCCTTAGCACTTATTTCGTGCCACACTTAACTTTATGTGTTTGTTTATTGTCTGTCAGCTCCAGGAGAGCAGTGACTTTTGTTCGCTTATGTATCTCCTGAGCTTAGCACGGGGCCTGGCACACAGCAGAGGCTTAACACGTTTTGTTGAATACATTAAGGAATAATATTTGTTTGTCATTTCAGTAATCACAAGCACATCCCAGGAGGTGTGGGATTGCTCATTGAGTTAGGGGCCTGCTTGGCTGCAGCGTAGTCAGTGTAGAGAAGACCTGGCAGTGGGCCTGAGGTCACACTGTGAGAGACCTTGAATACCAGGCCAAGGAGAGTCACACTGTGAGAGACCTTGAATACCAGGCCAAAGAGATCCAACTTATCTTGGGAGCACTGGGGAGCCACTGAAGGCTTTTGAGCAGGAAAGAGACAAGAAGAGCTTTAGAAAGATTAATCCCCCTCCTTAGTTGTACCAGATGAGCTACAGCAGGGCAGTGCTGGAGGCGGGGAAAACAAGTAGGAGGCCTTGACAATGATCCAGGGCAAAGGGCAATTTGGAGAAGAATTGACCTGACTTGGTGGCAGGACTTGGAGGTAGAGCCAGGGTTCTTCTGATCCTGAGCTCTAAAAGGGTGGAAGTAACTTGACCTTCCTGAGTCTCAGTGGTCAGTAGAGGGTGGATCAGCTAGGGAAGGCAGTGGTGTTATCAGGTCCCTCCTCCCTCCTCCTCTGGCCCCAGCAGACCCAAGGCTCCTGACCTGCAGGCTCAATGTGGCTCGGTCGTATTCAAACACCCGGATGCCTGGATTGTTGGCTCCATTGACCACTCCAGGTAGCGTGGTTTTCCATGGGGTGACCCCAGGTGTAAGGAACATGACACTGATGGGGGCACCTTTCAGGAGAGAGTGGAGCTGAGAGGCTGGCGAGGGAAAGAGGGAGTTGGTCTGGCCGTTGCCCTCCAGGTTGAGTACCTGCATCATCATAGAACATCCGAAAGCTGTCGGTGTGGTGGTGCCCGAAGAACTGCCCTGCAATGACTCGATGATGCTTCCGGACCACCTTAAGGTACTCCTGGTTGGGGCCCTCCCGGAACCACGCTTTGTTCCGCGTCTTCTCAAAGAACCCCGGGGGCACATGGCCGATAATGTACACCTACGAGGAAGGGGTGCCCAGCAGGGGCTCAGAGACCCCCTTCCACAGCTCTTCATCTCTACCTCTCACAACCTGCCCGTCTCCCCAGAGGCAAGCAGATGGGCTCAAAGGTACCTCCTCCCCCGTCCCTCTCCCAGGTGATCCGGCATCACCCTGTACCCAGAAATGAATGTGCCACATGCTTCCCTCCCGCTGTGCCTTTACGCATGCTATGCCTGCCACCTGGAGCGCCCTTCTCATTTTCACTTCTGTAAATGCTACTCATGCTTCAAAACCTAGCTCAAAGGATACGTCCTCCTGAGACTTTTCTGATCCTTCAGAGACAAGTCTTCTCTTCTTGGAGAGCTCAGGCACTGTAACCAAATCTTCCTTGCATGGTTGTGTAGCATATGCTGTGTGGTAATGTGTGTTCACGTCTTACATTCCTCGAGTCTCTCAGCTAACAATGCCTGGGCCCTTGGTCCCCCGTTGCAAGAGGTAGAATGGGGGGCAGGGGCAGTGGTAGGAAGGACAGTTAAGAGTATGAGCTTTGGAGCCAAACTGCAGCTGGACACCAGCTGTGTGTCACCTCTCTGAGCTTCAGTTTTCTCATCAGGAAGGACACCTAACTGGTGGAGATATGAGAGTTAAATGAGATCATCCATATAAAGCACTTAGCAACATATCTGATGCATAGTGAGGGCGAAAGCACTGGCTATGAGATCCTGCTGGGCTGCGCTGGTCAGACCAGGGACTCAGGCAAATGAGACACAGCGTCAGTCATCGGGGGCCTGCTAGCCCAGCAGGCTAGATGGACACACCTCAAGGGCAGGGCATCCCCTTGAGGTCTAGTCCACAGTGTGGCTGCAGCTGTGCTGGCCTTGGATTCTGGAGACTGGGGTTCTAGTCTAGGCCCCACCACTTATTGTGTGACTTGAGACTGTCACTGCCCATCAGGAGCCTCACATCTGCAATGGACTCCAGGGTCCCAGCCTCACAGGCTGTTGTGAGGTTGGAAGCAGCCCCCTCAGGTGCTGAGCTGATGAAGGACCCTCTGTGATGTGGGCATCTCAAGTGAGTGGGTGAGTCTGTGCCAAAGTGGGGGACTTGTAGGGGAAGAGACCCCAGGGAGGGAAGAGGAGGAGTGGGGAGCCCTTACCATTTCCCCAGCTCGGGACGCATTGGTCAGCACATCGTCCAGCCACTGGAACTGCTGGCCAGGGTCGGCCATGCCGGCCGTCTGCTCGTTGTTGCTGTAGTACAGATTGGTGTTGAGGACCACAATTCGCCCAGCCGCGCTTGGCCCCGGCAGTTTCTCAGAATAGAAGGCACCTAGGACATCACAGCCAGGGGGAATCTGAAGGGGTCTCCAGCCTCCGAACAGACACACCTCTGTCCCCCTCCACTTCACTCCCCCACCTTCTCCTTCCCTTGCGTCCTCCCTTCCCATCTTTCCCATAGGAGTGGCATCGTGGGTAAGACCAAAGTCTCTGGAGCCAGGCTGCCTGGGTTCAAGTCCTGGCTCTATCACTTCCTAGCTGTGCAACTTGGGAAAGTTCCTTAACCTCTCTATGCCTCAGTTTCCTCCTCCGTATAATGGGAATAACATGGAGGTGTGTTTGTCCCTCCAGATCCACTGCCAACCCTTCTCCGCTCAGCTCTCTGCCCCAGGAGCTGTGGGTTAAATCCATGGGCTTCTGTGCTGTGAGCTTCTGGTTGGGTTTGACCAATGGGGAGCCCCAACAGCAAGGGACTGAGGAAAGGAAGGAGAGGAGGTCAGGTCACTTTGGGATACTGTGTCTCCAAACCAGTGATTCTCAACCTGGTGATTTTGTCCCCAAGGGAACACTTGGCAACATCCAGAGACATTTTTGGTTTTCACACCTGGAGGTGTTACTAGCAACTAGTGGATAGAGGCCAGGGATGCTGCTAAGCACCCTACAACGTACAGGACAGCCCCCCAACAAAGAATTATCCAGCCCCAAATGTCAACAATGGCAAGGTTGTGAAACCTGGCCTGAACTGAAGGCCACTGCCCCTACCTAGGATTGTTGTAAGGAGTCTAGCAGTGTGCTGAGGGCAGTTCCGGGCACACAGGAAATGCTCAGTGAATATTCTCTTATGATCCTCATTAGTGCTGTGGAGTTAAGAACATGGGCATTGGAATCAGCCCTGGATCCTACTCCCAAGTCTGCCTCCTCCAAGCTGGGTGACCTGGGCCAAGTGACTTGGTATGTTCAAGCCTCAGTCTCCTTATCTGTCAAATGGGGATAAAATCAGTCCCTATTTCATGGGGCTGTTGTGAAGATGAAATTAGATCAGACCTTGGCATAAAGTGCTCCTCACAGTAGCAAATGGTGTTAGTACCTTCTTTGAAGAGAGCGATGGATTCGTTACTGAGCCAGGGTCGCCACAGCTCTGCTACCCGATTGTAGATATTGTTGCTTCCGGCTGGGAACTGGTTTTTGGGGTGAAAGTCATGATTTCCCAAAGCAGCATAGACTTTAGTATCTGGGAGGAAAAAGAAAAATATAAGAATATATATGCAAAAGTGCTTAGTGGAGTTAGTTTCAGCCACTGGCTATCAGAGCTAATAGGGAAGAGCTATAGCACAGATAAGGAAAAATACAGAGCCAAGCAGAAAACCACATAATAGAATCTGGCAGAACTTGGCTCAGATCTGGGAAGGAAGAGCAGTGAGTTTTCTAACTCCATTCCCAGCAGAAAGTTCCGTGGTCAGAAATGAAGCATGAGATGAGGAGGAGAAAGCTAGAAGATCCAAATAACCTTTAGATCCATGATCAGCCACTTGGTCATTTAGTGTACCTTGTTCTTGTCAATTCCAGATCCATCTTACTGTTAGGGAAGGGGTCTGCTGCACCCTGGAAGACCTTGGGAGTTTCACTCATTCATGAATCAACAAATATTTATTGAGCACCTAGTACGTGCAAACGTGTAGACCTGGGCCCCCAGGCCCAGAAGCCTGGCAGTGCAATAGGGTTGATAGGCATTGAGTAATGGCTGTCACAAAAAGGGAAAAGACACTTGCTGTGGGAGTGTATAACAGGGGTGGGAGTGGGGGTCAGGGGAGCCTCCCTGAGGATGTGGCCTGTGAATGAACCCAGGAGGAAGAGGGGAGCCTGTCAGACTCATTTCTTCCTTGTGAGTAGCCTCACTCCTGCTTTTATTTTACATCTGTGTCTGGCATGTAGTAGTTGCTCAATAAATATTTGATAGTAAACAAAAACTCTTCTGAGCTCAAGGCAGGGCCTTGCCCTTATATGAGCTTGGCTTACCCCAGGGAGTGAACTTGAACCAATGAGGAAGCCTGGTGCCTCCAATTCCTACTTGAAAAAAATGATTCTAACAAACCCTTTACCCTGTATAGCCTACAAGATCTGGAAATGCTAAGCTCTGCCAAAGGAGGAGGCCGTAGAATTCCCATGAGGAATTATTCACAAAGCCAGAAGTCATGGCTGTGACTGCCTGAAAGAAAACCTCACCTCTCTAACATAGATGCAGGCAGCCATAAGAATTCATTTAAGGACTTCCCTGGTGGTGCAGTGGTTAAGAATCCGCCTGCCAATGCAGGGGACATGGGTTCGAGCCCTCGTCTGGGAAGATCCCACGTGCCGCGGAGCAACTAAGACTGTGCACCACAACTACTGAGCCTGCGCTCTAGAGCCCGCAAGCCACAACTACTGAGCCTGCATGCCACAACCACTGAAGCCCGCACGCCTAGAGCCCGTGCTCTGCAACAAGAGAAGCCACCGCAATGAGAAGCCTGCGCACTGCCACGAGCACCCCCCCACCTCACTGCAACTAGAGAAAGCCTGCACGCAGCAACGAAGACCCAGTGCAGCCAAAAATAAATAAATAAATAAACAACAGAATTAAATACAGCTCTGATATTTATTTTAAAAAAATAAAATAATTCATTTAAGAGAAAACACAAATCCCTAGCATCCCAAAGGCAGATGAGAAGGGAGGTTATCTCTCCCGGTTGATAAGCAGATAAGGTGGGGGGGGTCCCCAGAGACATAAGAGAAGCCATTTTTGGCCTAAGCCATTCTGGGATCTAAGCCTGGCTACAATGCTTGCCCTTGAACAGATCTCAGTAACAATGATCTTAAGGGAACAAAAGAACAAACGACTGTTATCAGGCAAGAGAAGTAACAAGGGCAAAGATAATAAATCAGTTGTAAAGACTCCCAGTTCTGTTTCAATGGTAAAGATTAGCCTGAAGCACTGTCTTGAGCTGTTTGGCAGAATTTAAACCCCCTCAACCATGAGATCAACTGGAACCTAAGGAATGATGATGCTGACCTTTGCTGACCCTTGTGACTTCAATCAACTAAAGCTTGGACTCTGTCAACCTTTGCCCCAATTCTAAGTTGCATTCTCCTGCTCAAGCCCCTTCATGAATATGCATATATCCTTAGCTTAAAAGCTCCCCCAATTTTGCTGTTCAAGGACACACTGATTTGGAAAGATCCCTGGTTTTCTCCTTACTTGTTGCAAGTAATAAATCCTTCCTTCTCCTGATCTTTGGCTTGGTTGTGTCTTTTGGCTTGACACCCACCAAGAGGCAAACCCAGTTTTGGGGTAACAGGTTTTTGCCACTTCTATGTGTCGGGCACTGTTAGAAGATCCTTACAAGCCTAAGCTCCATGAGGGCATGACCTGGCATCTTGTTCACGGCCACATCCCCTACCCCTAGCGTGCTGTCTCACCCGTTGAGGACACTCAAATATTTGTTGACTGACTAAATGAATGAATGGATTACCTTATTTAATCCTCATAACAACCCTTTGGGCGGGTACCATTATTTTCCTCATTTTGCACAGGGAGAACACTGAGTGTCCAGAGGATGGCCCAGCTAGAGCGTGGCAGAACCTGAATTGGGACCTGGATCAGTTTGCCTTGCACACCTGTGTTTACCATCGGTGGAAAGACAGGGACCAGTGTTCACAGTGACTCTGATGGGGGGACACAGGTGCACGTGGCAGGAAGAACTCATGACATGGAACCAAAATCTCAAATTTCAGTCCCTTCCTCTTCTCCAACAAGTTGCTTCAGCTTATTTATCTCTATGATAGGGGGTGTTCTGCTTGACCTATGTTGCTACCATTCTCAAATAAGATAATGCCTCATTTCACCTCTTCCAATGTGTTCATATTTTAACATCTCTATAAGTGGGATGTGCCTTACCATTGAGGCCATGAGAAAGTTCTGTGTCATACTTTAATGGACAGCATTTTTTTTTCTTTTTTCTCTTTTGGCCACGCCATGCAACTTACAGTATCTTAGTTCCCCAACCAGGGATTGAACCTGCACCCCCTGCAGTGAAAGGGCTGAGTCCTAACCACTGGACCACCAGGGAATTCCCCGGAGAGCATTTTTTTTCTTAACGATACATAAAACAATGAAACATCTTATAGCCAATGGTATCTTGGATTTAGGAAATTCAGTAAATGTGCAAGCATGTTATAAACTGTAAAATCTTATTTACACTTGTATGTTAAGTCATAGTAATAAAGCATTTTCTTATCCATTATTTCACTTTTATTCCTGAAGCCCTATGTGGAGCAGAGAAAAGAGTGCTCAGTGTTGGATCTGAGTTTGAATCCCTCCCTAGGAACTGACTAGCTTTGAGCCATAGGTTCCTTATCTATACGTTGGGGATAATAATACCTATTGTTGCCATGGGGGAGAGTGTCCTGGTTTGAACCTAGTAGCGACTTCTGCTGGAAGATGAACTAGCCCAAGCATATCTGGGTTGGGTTGGGTTGGGTTGAGTTACATAGACTAGAAGCATCAAGGCAACTTCTTTGCACAAACTGATTTACGTTGAGGGAAGGAGGTGTCAGAAATGAGATTGCCTCGGGGACAGATGTGGGATGGTAACAGCAGCTCGGGAGCCCCTCCTGGAGTGGCAGTAGGAGTGACAGGTAAGAGATGTCCTCAAACCAGGATCTGCATCCTCAACCTTGCCTGTTTCCTTGACCCCAAGGCTCACATTTGTCATCAGTAAAAATGTGAGACAGCTCCACTCTCTCTGAGTCTCCTGAGTCTCATTCCTGACAGGGAATGAGCTAAGGCATATAATATTCTTAGAGGAGTGCCTGACACTTAGCCCTTGATACATGGATACATATAGTTGTTCTTGCTGCTGCTATTACTTATTTTTATTATCATTATTTCATATCTGGGTCCTGGGGACCCATGACCAAGACCTTTAGAGGAAGCAGCTGTGCTGGAACCCAAAGGAGACTGGACGATGGGGAGGGGGGTCCTAGGGGTCTGCTTTCACAGGTGTCCAGCTGGCGGGCTGAGAGCCTGATTCGGCCCCCAGGACCTTGTGTTTGGCACAGCCTGATTAAAGCCATTTTCAAGGGCCATTAGATAGAGCACCCAGGCTACGTTCTCCCTGTCAAGTCCCGTGGGGCTGCTATCATAATCACTCACAGTCCTGGCCTGCTCTCCCAGGCTCTGAAGGCCTTGGATTACACCACGAAACAGCACTTTGGCTGGAAATCAGCATCTCCCCACAGTCCCAGCAGCTGGGACGGTTTAAAGGCAGTAGATGGCAATTCCAGAGCCACAGCAGGATGCAAGGGCTGTGTGCGAGCCCACGTGAGACTTACCCAGGGAAGATGCCTAAATATAACAGTAAATGCCTTGAGAAGGGGCTGTGAGTCTGGTGTTAAAACTGTCAGGACAGAAGCCAGTGAAATGTCAGGCATTTCCTTTATTAAAAAAGAAACAACAGGCCCAAAATGGAGTTACTTGTGCTAAGCCCCAGGTCAGCAAACCAAGTTAGGTATTAACCAAGTTAATACCTAACCTAACTGAAGTTTCAGCCTCTCCCAAGAATGTGACCTTTAAACAGCCAATCTGGAATTACCTGGTCAGCACTAGTGAGGAAATCTGCCTGATAGACACCACCCCTTCCCCTAAATGAAGGTAACCTTGCCTGAAACAATCCACTTTTTGCTAGAATCTTCCTTTTTCCACCGCCTTCTGTTTATAAAACCTTCCATTCGTACAGCTCCTTGGAGTGCCTTTCTTTTTCTTTTTCTTTCTTTTCTTTTTGGCCGCACTGCACAGCATGCGGAATCTTAGTTCCCCCACCAGGGATCGAACCCGCGCCCCATGCAGTGGAAGTGCAGTCTTAACCACTGGACCACCAGGGAAGTTCCTGGAGCTCCTTTCTATTTGCTAGTTGGGATGCTGCCTGATTCATGAATTGTTGAATACAGCCAAATAGATCTTCAGATTTACTCAGTTGAATTTGGTTTTTTAACACCATTAACAGGAGTCTATGTGTATCCACAGGCCGACAAACTCTCGTGTTCCTTACAGGGTTGTTGGAAGGTAAGACACAATCGCTGTGAAGTGCCTGGCACAGGACTTGGCCAGCAGCCATCGTTGTCCACGGGTAAAGATCGTTCCTCTGCATTTTGCTGCTGTTGTCGTCCCACTGTGCCAGGCACCGCCTGGGCATCAGGGAATGCTGTGGGGACCTGGGGCACAGTCTTACCTGGAAAGGCCTCTCTGATGAGCTCGGTCAGGTTCTCCACAATTTGCAGCACGGCCGCCTCTCCCAGGTTCTCGTTGGGCACGTGGGGCGTGTCATCACTGCAAAACACCACCGGGCAGCTCGGGAAGTGGCACAAGGAAAAGAAGGGATGGCTCTAACATGAGAAAAGAGACTGCAGAACTGGGCCTCAGACAGCTACTGAAGGGGAATGACCAGGCTGGAGTTGGGAATCCCGTGGGACAAAGTCCAAACCCAGGCTCTGCCACTGACCAGCTGTGGGTCCCTGGGCTGGTTGTTTAACCTCTCTGAGCTTCTGTTAGCTCATCTATAAAATAGGGACAATAATGGTACCTACACACAGAGTATTTGTGAGACTTCAGTAAAGGGGGAAAAGTATATATATAAAATGTAGTAGCTGCTAGGTTGCAGTTAATATGGTCTTGAGAGGGAAGCTCTGGGTTTCCAGTCTCATCTGCAAGCCCCTGGGGAGCTTGGGATGGAGAAGCCGTGTCTGAGTTCTGAGTTTCCCCAAGGGTTCTAAGGAGTTTGGAGCTGGCTTCAGAATATAGAATTCAGATCTACTCTGGTAGGTCGAGGACCTACCCCAGGACCATTTAGTCCCCCACGTTTGACAGACCTAAATTCCTGGATCCACCTTAGAAAGGTGCAGCAAGGTGGGGGAGGAAGTGGGCAAGGAGGTTTGGGGGATGCTAAAAGCCCTCACAACTAAAGCCTGAGGACTCTGCTGGACTGACGGGGCGGCCAGAGACTCCCCAGGGAAGTTAATTAGCTGAATCGCCCTGAGACCGCTACTGGCAGCCCACACTGGCTCACTTGGTGCTGGGTACTTTCTGTGTATTGTACCCTTATCCACTAATTTGTTCTTCATAATAACCCTACAACATAGGTTTATTGTTAGTCCCATTTGACAGATAAAGAAACCGAGGCACAGAAAGGTGAAGGATCCTGCCTAATGTATACAACTAGACAGTGGTGGAGTCAGAGTTTGAACCAGTCAGCCTGGCTCCAGAATCTATGCTCACATCCATTACATCCTACTGTGCCTCTGATATCCTCATTAGGGCAGTAAGAGGGGCCTTTTAGCCCTGTCCTCCCCGGGGACAGGCCAGGAATACGAAGATAGAACAAAATTCCATTTTTTTTCTAGTTTGGAGCCTTTAATTCTGTGTGATAGAAAACACATCCAATTTCTACAGGTTATCCCTCAGGGGATTGCAAAAACACATCCAATTTCTACAGGTTATCCCCCAAGGGACTGTAATTCTCCCGGAGAGGTCCAATTTCTTAGAAATTGAAAAATTATGAAGGGTCCTAGAGGTCACCTTGTCCAATGCCATACACCTCTGCAAGTCCCAGAGATTTCCCAGAAAAATCATGCTTCTGTTAAAGGGTCATGAATTTCCCAAAGGGATCAAATCTTTTAGAATGTTACACATTTCTCCAAGGGCCCCTCCTCAGAGAGCAGGAGGCCAGGGTCGTGGCCTAAATCTCACTCTCTCCTTAGATGAATTCCTGAGCCCAGGGAAGCCAGAGCTGCCCAGGCCCCTCCTGAGACACTGTCACATTTCCTAAGTGTCCAGCCTCGCCCCTCCCCCTGCTGACCACATAGTCCATCTGAGGGTCATTCCGATCACTCCCATGTCACACTGAGGGACAGCTGGGGATGACATGGGTTTGATCCCGCCTTCCCTACAGAAGTGTCCATAGAGGCTGGAGGAGGGCACAAGCAGCCCGAGCTCCTGCCAGCCCTCCTCACCCACTCCCTGGTTCACCACTTCCTGCCCTGTGAAGCTCCCCCATCCACCCAGTGACCCTCTCTCCTCACTGGGATATAATGGTCAGTGGCCTTGTCTGTGTCGCCCAGGAGACCATGAGCTCCCTGAAGGAGGGTCCAGGTCCCTATCACCTCCGTTCCCCCCGTCTCCTGGGGGTGAGCACAAGACAGGCTGACCTACCAAGGGAGGGAGGGAAGGAGCGAATGAGTGAAGGAAGGACCTCGAGTGCTGAGGGAAGTCAGAGGACTTCCAGCAGCATCCATGGATGAACAGCAGAAATGGCATCTCTGTGGCTGAGCTGAAATCACCCCTCAAGCTCTCTCCACACAGAGTAGTGCTCTGACCAGTGAGGATCCCCAGGGCCAGGGCAGCCGGGGGTGGCCTGCAGCTGACCAGGACACTTGGTCCCAATGCTGGTTCACCTTCAGCCCTCCTACCTTCTCCCCTCCCTGTATTTGGATCTCTGGGGCTTGCAGTCCCCAAACCCCAGTGGGAGTGGCACCAGTGTTCATCGACCCCCACGCCCACCCCCAACTTAAAATCCGGGAGTTCCCCACATGCCCAGACATGCCATGACCCTGTCCCCAGCCTCAGTGAGAGCCACATTCTGCTGAGGCCGTAAGACACAAGATCAAGGGCACAGACCCTGGAATCAGCCAGGCCCAGGCTCCCCTGGACAAGCTTTGAGCTTCAGGTTCATCCTCTCTGCAACAGGGCTGGTGAGGACTAAGGGAGATGGTGTGGGGAAGGTGCCAGGCAGGCAGGGGGCACAGGCAGTGGCCCGGGGAAGGGTAGCTGTGGTGATGGCTCTCACCCAGTCCAGAGGATGAAGTCTGGCTCTGGCTCGATCTCCTTCATGGCGTAGATAGAGGAGTTGATGAGGATCCAGGGAGAATCGCAGAGGTAGTTGCCCCAGGGGCCTGCACTGGGCACCGGGTGGGAGCCAGCGGATGGGCACACCTGGAGGGGGTCTTCAGACACCTTGTAGTCTGGGTCAAGGTGCAGGTCAGAGACGTGCCAGAACTTCCCTGCAGGGGCAAGGAGACCCTGCTCAATGCAGGTCTCTCCCTGAGCCTGGATGTGGAGGGAGTCAAGGGAACCCTGGGCTGGGGGAAGGGAGCTTGCACAGGTAAAAGGAAGTTTTCTCCGAACCCAGAGCCGGGTTTTGCCCAGGGAGGCACTGAGCAGAGCAGGAAACAGGCTTGGCTCTGTCCCTGACCTCTGACCTTTGACAAGACCCTTTCTATCTCCCCACCTTAGTGTCCCCAGCAGCAGCATGTGAGATGGACTGCGTGACCCTCAAGAATTCTTTGGGGGACTTCCCTGGTGGCACAGCGGTTAAGAATCCGCCTGCCAATGCAGGGAACACGGGTTCAAGCCCTGGCCCAGGAAGATCCTGCATGCCGCAGAGCAACTAAGCCCACGCGCCACAACTATTGAAGCCTGCGCACCTAGAGCCTGTGCTCCGCAACAAGAGAAGCCACCAAAATGAGAAGCCTGCGCACCGCAAGGAAGAGTAGCCCTCGCTCTCCGCAAGTAGAGAAAGCCCGCACGCAGCAACGAAGACCCAACGCTGCCAAAAATAAATAAATAAATAAATAAATAAATAAATATTAAAAAAAAAACTCTTTGGGAGTTCTAAGCAGAGTGCTTGTTTTAAAGCAAAGGTGGGTTAAGCGCCCAGGCTCTGGAGCCACATACTAGCTGTGGGAACGTGGACAAGTTGCTTCACCTCTCTGAGACCATAACTAGAGCCAAATCTTTTCAGCAGGGAAATACATACAAAAATCTGACCTGGGGGGCTTCCCTGGTGGCGCAGTGGTTGAGAGTCCGCCTGCCAATGCAGGGGACACGGGTTTGAGCCCTGGTCCGGGAAGATCCCACATGCCGCAGAGCAACTGGGCCCGTGAGCCACACCTACTGAGCCTGCGCGTCTGGAGCCTGTGCTCCGCAACAAGACAGGCCGCGACAGTGAGAGGCCCGTGCACCGCGATGAAGAGTGGCCCCCGCTTGCCACAACTAGAGAAAGCCCTCGCACAGAAACGAAGACCCAACACAGCCATAAATAAATAAATAAATAAAGCAAAACTTTCAAAAAAAAAAAAAAAAAAAAATCTGACCTGGGAGAAGGCTGACACATCAAATGCATTGTAAGATCTTGCTGATCAGTACCAGCAAAAACCTGGGGAATATGTGTGGAAATGGAGTTTACAAGTACGAGGCCAGAAAATAAGGAACGTAACTGCAGATTGGGTTGAGTTTCTTATTGTGGGTACACTTGTTAGTGACTCTGGATGCGGGGTAAAATGCCAAAAATCTCTTGGTGTGATACAGAGAACGGAATCCAAAGAAACTGGCCACATGGAGTGGCTTTATCATCTGCACTGAGCACAAGGCCTGGTGTAAGTGGTTTCGATGATACTTATTGAAGGAGGGCGTTGAACAGGTTTTGTCTCTGCCCTAAATCCTGTTTCTGGCTAAAGCAGGGGTGAGGCCTGGAATTTCCTCACTCTCCACCATTGCTGTCACTTCCTCCTCCACTTCCTGTGTCACTCAGACTCAGAGCCAACAGTCAACACCCACCCCATCCCAGGAAAATGGGCCTGGGGGTCCCGCTTTTGTTGCATTCAGGGTTGGATTAGTCAGTCCCCCACTCCCTCAAGCCGTCCCTTCCCCCTCCCCACCACAGGGCCTTCAGTGGGGCTCTAAGGCCTGAAGGTAAAGTCTGGACCTTGATCTCACTCCTTGACTTTTCCTCCAGATGCTTCTGAGCTTCTGCCCACCTCTCCTGATCTAAACCTCAACTCAGGAAAGGATCAAAAACTTGTTCACGGGACTTCCCTGGTGGCACAGTGGTTAAGAATCCGCCTGGCAATGCAGGCGACACGGGTTATGAGCCCTGGTCCGGGAAGATCCCACATGCCTCAGAGCAACTAAGCCCATGCGCCACAACTACTGAGCCCAAGCACCACAACTACTGAAGCCCACATGCCTAGAGCCCATGCTCCACAACAAGAGAAGCCACTGCAATGGGAAGCCCACGCACTGCAACAAAGAGCAGCCCCTGCTCGCCACAACTAGAGAGAGCCTATGTGTGGCAACGAAGACCCAATGCAGCCAAAATAAAATAAATAAATAAATTTATTTTAAAAAAAACAAGAAACAAACGTTCACACTAAGTTGCAAATGACTGATTAAGCAAATCATGGTCCCTCCCATGGTCTTTATATAGTCATCCTCACCACAGCCCTGAAGGGATTCATCATTATCCTCATTTTGCAGATAAGGAAACTAAGGTTCGAGGTCAACATGCCTGAGATATCATGGTAAATGGTGGGGGTCCTCTGGCTCCCTATCCTCTCCCAGGAAGATGTGATTGCTAAGGGGGTAAAACCAGTGCCTTTTATTTTAACTATGTCTTTTTGTAGATAGTCTATGCCTACATTTTAATTTTTTACCCAAATTGAAAGTCTTTGTTTATAACGGCGGGAATTTAAACTTTTCACACAAATTGTGATCACTAATATATTTGAAATTACTTCTACAGGGACAAAATCCTAAGCCAGAGGAAAGAAAATAACCTCCCCATTTCAACTAGTTAATGGGCAGAGTTGGTGGACTTTCCTAAGCCTCTGCCAGAGGCGATGAGTGGGTCACACCTGCTTCTAAGCCTGAGACCAGGCGAGGTTGGCTGTGGAAGCGAGAGGCCCTTTGCCCTTTTCTCTGGCACGTAGGTCCCTTGCCTTCTCTGCAGACCATGCAGAGACCATTCCCCTGCCTCAAGCCAGCTCTTTCTCAACTAACCACAAACATGGAGCAATTCTGCCTGCTTTGACATCAGCCCTCAAAGTACTCAAAGGTTATTTCTCCACTTCAGAAACTCCTTGCCTGAGGCTCATCAGCTCTTGGTTTGTCTCTTCCTGCAAGCTCCGGACTAGTCAGCGTAGAACTGAAACTCCTTGCAGCCTCCCTCACACTTCCTAGGACCTCTGAGTGCGTGCATGTGCGTGCATGCATGTATGTGCATGTGTGTGTTCATGTGTGTGCGTATGTGTGTATGTGCTTTTTGTGTATGTATGTATATGCGTGTGTGTGTGTGCGTGAGTGCGGGCCCACGTCCTCAAAGGCCTGACTTCAGGAGAGGCCAGGAGAATGGAAAGAATGGCAGAGAGAGGGACTTCCCTGGTGGCGCAGTGGTTAGGAATCTGCCTGTTCTTCCTTCCTGGCTCTCACAGCATTTGGCCCATTCCCTCTCATAGTAGCCATCACACTGTTTGCCTGCCGCTTTCCCCCATAAGCCCCTTCAGCTTTGCACAGTGCCTGGTGGGCAGCAGGTGTTCAGTCAATGTTTAATTTATTGAACTGAACAAAGATGACAAAAGATTAAATATGGTAAGTACTCATTACAAGTAAAAGAGCATTGTGGAAGCTCATCAGTGAAATCCCATGCAGTCAAGAGACTCATTCATTCAACAAAAGTTCATTAGGACTTCCCTGGTGGCGCAGTGGTTAAGAATCCACCTGCCAGTGCAGGGGACACGGGTACGAGCCCTGGTCCGGGAAGATCCCACATGCCGTGGAGCAACTAAGCCCGCGCGCCACAACTACTGAGCCTGCACTCTAGAGCCCGTGAGCCACAACTACTGAACCTGAGTGCCACAACTACTGATGCCTGTGCGCCTGGAGCCTGTGCTCCACAGCAAGAGAAGCCACCGCAATGAGAGGCCTGTGCACTGCAACAAAGAGTAGCCCCCGCTCGCTGCAATTAAAAAGAAAGGCCGCGTGCAAGCCATAAATTAATTAATTAATTAATTAATTAATTAAAAAGAAAAAGGAAAAGAATGGCAGGGAGAGCCAGAGATCCAGGCAGGGGCTCCACCTCAGGCTGCAGTGTCCTCATTGTGGAGTCTGATCACAGACCCCTCCTCTGCTGCTTTGCCCAACCCCACCCACCTGCTCTCCTCACAGGGCCTCTTTCCTGGCTCCTCTGCCACCTTCCCCAGTCCTCCCCAGGTCATCGTACGGCTGCTTTCTTCTCTTCATTCAGGCCTCAGCTCGAAGGTCACCTCCTCAGAGAAGTCTCCCCTGACTACCTTTGCTCAAGTTCCACTTCCTCCCACTCCTCTGGTCACTAGCTATGTGACTCCCCCAGTTTTATTTTCTTCAGAGCACCCTCACATATGAACTTATCTTGTTGGCTTGCTTGTCAGCCATCTTCCCCTTCTTTAGTGTCAGTCCCATGAGGGCATAAAGCCTGTCTTGTTCATCCCTGTGTCCTCAGCACCCAGAACAGTGCCTGGGATGTGGAAGATGCCCATATAGTTGATGAATGAGCAAGGCTGTGGGGAGGATGATTGGACTGGTAAGCACTCAAAAAATGTTAGCCAGGTGCCTTTCACATGCTCATCTCATTTCATCCTTGCAACCATTCTGTGAGGTGGGATTCTTATGCCCATTTCACAGATGAGGAAACTGAGGCTCGAACCCAACCTCTCTGACTGCAAAGCTGAGACACAATGTTGACTCAGAGCCCCCAGAAGGCTTTTATAATACATCTATGTTACCCATAAAAGATGGGAGCCACAGGCTTCTATGGAGTTGGTCACAGAATGTGAGGAATTAAGCTCTAATTATCACGTCATGGAGAAGAGGATGGGCACCTCCTGGAGAGGGAGGCAGGTTATTGGGTTTTTAATCCAGGCTCTCTGGGCAAGCCAGCTGACCTGAGGGCGTTTGACGTCTGCCCTGCTTGTTGTGAGCATCAAATAAGACAGTGAACAAGAAAGAGCTAGTCCAGAAGACTCTCAACACACCACTGTCCCTGGCAATTACCTGCAGGGCCAGGAGTGAGACTGGGAGTGTGTGGGGAGTTGGGCACTTTAACACTTTATCCTTTGGACCAGAGCTTCTCACACATTACCATGCAGTTGCCCCACCTGGGGAATCTCATGAAAATTAAGATGCTTTCTATATTCATACTGCTTGGATATTTTACAGTAAGAAAGTATTCATATAATCTTTGAGTTTCAAGAAAAGGTATACCAATCTTAGCTATCATTGTTATTCATTAATTATTGAGACTTTGAATAAATTTAGCATCAAATCCAGTGAGAAGTTGAGGACACAGACCTGGGTTGGAATTCCAGCTCCAGTGCCCACTAGCTGGGTGAACTTACTCTGTGCCTGTTTCCTCATCTGTAAAATGGGGACAACAGCGCCCCCCAGCTTTTATGGTTATTGTGAGGTTTAAAATGAGAGAATATGAGAATATGCATAAGCACTCAGCAAAGCAAAGCAGCAGTTACTTTGAATTTGGTCCCTGGGGTGTCCTGAAAGTCCCCTTTCACCATGGAAGGGAGATGGGACCAGGCGAGTGGCTGTGTCCTTCCCCTGCCTGCCCCAGCGTCCCCTCAGCTGCTGTCCTCTTCAGGAAAGTGCAGGTCTGGGGCCAGGACACTTGAAACAGAACAATGTGAAAACAGATCCTGTCCCCTTCTGGCTGGTCCTCCTTGAGCGGAGGACCGGCGGCACAGCACACCCTCTAGTTTTAATTCTAGTTTTAATTCTGAGAACTCAGCTCTTCTCCCTGTGCCTGGGCAGGCAAAAGTCTCCTGGCCCTCCTCCTTCTTCACCAAAGGGGTCATCAGGCCCACCTTGTACACTGGGGACAACAGATACAGGGCCCAGGGCCTAATACTTTTGTAAGGCTCATGGAAATGTCTGAGACCTGAAAAAGTGCATTGCTTCCAAAGTTCAGGAAAAAAAAAAAAACTATGCTATCGAAACCAACAATCCATTTCAAATGCAATATTAAAAATGTCATTAAAAATCACATACATATATAAAATCATAGATAATGTGAGATACTTTTACTATGGTTCATGATGGGGTAGAGGAGACTTGCAAAAATCATTCCTAAAGTCTAATAAGGTCTTTATTTTATTTTATTTATTTAATTTATTTATTTTTGACTGCATTGGGTCTTCGTTGCTGCACACAGGCTTTCTCTAGTTGTGGTGAGTGGGGGCTACTCTTTGTTGCGGTGCGCAGGTTTCTCATTGCAGTGGCTTCTCTTGTTGCAGAGAATGGGCTCTAGGCTTGCGAGCTCAGTAGTTGTGACTTGCAGGCTCTAGAGTGCAGGCTCAGTAGTTATGGCACACGAGCTCAGTTGCTCCGCAGCATGTGAGATCTTCCTGGACCAGGGCTCAAACCTGTGTCCCCTGCGTTGGCAGGTGGATTCTTAACCACTGCGCCACCAGGGAAGCCCTAGAATCTAATAAGGTCTTAAAGTGTCCGAAAGGTGAGCTTGCTTATGGTTGGAGACAAGAAAAGGAAGACATTTATTTAGCACCTACTGAATGCCAGATGCTGTGCCAAGCCCTCTGCCTATGTAGCTTCACAACAAAATTAGAAATACATTCTATTATTATACCCATTTTACAGATGAGGAAACTGAGCTAGTTAGTGGCAGACCTACGTTTCATATTGTATCTAAACAGAAATGATCACGGTGTACTTTGCCGCAAGCTAGCTGTGTGACCTTGGATATTAAAAAAAAAATCCCTTAAACTTTTACAGCACGTTGCAGTGTAAGTGCATGATCTCACCTAACTATAATTTAATCTCTCCTCTGCTATTATCCTTATTTTATAGATAGTGAAATAGAGGCTCAAGGTCACATAGACACTAAAAGGTAGGATCTAGGCTTTCTGGCTTAAGACAATGGATTGTTTTTGAAACGGCATGCATGAAATTTGGACTCAGGGAAATCTTGTTTTGAATCCTGGCTCCTCCACAGGTGATGGCAACTTGAACAAGAGATTTCCTCAGCTGAGCCTCAGTTTCCTCATCTGTAAAATGGGGATAACAATGCTAGTAACAAAGGGGTGGATGTCCGGATGAAGGGAGTAATCTCAAATGGAGCATGTGACTGTGGAGTGGACAAGCCAGCCTGAGTGCTTAATCCCTGGGATACTCTGCCCCATGGGCCTCAGTTTTTCTTCTCCTCTGGAGCCTCTGTTTCCTCAAGTGTAAGATTCGAGTATTGCACAAAGGTTATCTGAAAGCCCTGCCAGTGATATCATGACTTTTGTCTGTTATGTGTATAACCCACCATAAAGTGATGTTGGTCCCCAGTTCAGTCCTTCGGTTTTTCTGTTTGTTTGATTTTTGGTTTTTGGTTTTGTTTTTTACAATAGGTCCTTGTTGGTTATCTGTTTTAAATATAGCAATGTGTACATGTCAATCCCAAACTCCCAATCTATCCCTCCCCCGCCACGGTTCTTCTCTGGTTACCCCCTGGTAACCACAAGTTCGTTCTCTAAGTCTGACTCTGTTTTGCTTTGTAAATAAGTTCAAATGTATGTTCATTTGTATGTTGTTGTTGTTTTTAGATTCAGATCAGTCCTTCGTATTTAACACTAAGCGATAACCCCAAACACTTCAGTTATAACTCCTCCTTTGTAAACCACTGCCTTCCAAAACACAGAGGGTTCACTTGTTAAAACCAACATTTCCTGACCCCTTGTGTTATCTGCATGGATTGCCCTCTCCTCACAGCGGCTCCACGAGGCAGGCTCATCATTCTTGGGGGAAATGTTTTCCTATCATGCGGGCCCGTACTGAAAGGACTTGTGGGTTTCTCTGCAGTTAGAGGCTGAGGGATAAATGCAGTGTTGTCTCGGGCTTGTGTGGGAGCAGACAAAGCCAGCAAGCTGGTGCCCCACCCAAGCCCCTGACTAAGGATGGTGGAGAGAGAATCCCCGCCGTTGGTTTTTTTTTTTTTTTAATTTATTTATTTTTGGCTGCGTTGGGTCTTCGTTGCTGTGCGGGGGCTTTCTCCAGTTGTGGAGAGCAGGGGCTACTCTTCATTGTGATGTGCAGGCTTCTCATTGTCGTGGCTTCTCTTGTTGTAGAGCATGGGCTCTAGGCGTGCGGGCTCATTAGTTATGGTGCACGGGCTTAGTTGTTCCACAGCATGTGGGATCTTCCCGGACCAGGGTTCAAACCCGTGTCCCCTGCATTGGCAGGTGGATTCTTAACCACTGCGCCACCAGGGGAGCCCATAGAATCCCCACGGTTTTATGCAAAGCAGGGATGACTGCTATCTGATTTGGTGTCTCAAAAGTCTGCACTTCAGGAAGAGACCCGGATTCTGAAAAATCTTACAGGTGCTGTGGAATTCTTTTTAAATTTAATTCCATTTTTAGATTATAGATGTATACATTCCCGAAAGTTTGGAGAAAAGAGAAAAAAAAATAGTACCTATAAAACCCACCATCCCAAGAGGACCCATCAAAGGGCATGATGGTTAAAGTGGCTGAGTCCAGACTTGGTCTTGCCACTTCCCAGCTGTGGGATCTTGGGCGGGTGTTGTGTCCCCTCTGAGTCTCATTTTCCTCATCTGCAAAATGGATATAATTGTAATAGTACCTACTTTACAGGGACTATAAAAATCAAAGGAGGTTTTTTCATTTCATTTTTCAAATAGGTTTTAAAAGGACAGCATATGTCAAGCACCAAGCACAAGCATGGCGTATCATAAGTGCTCAGAAAATAAATGTTAGCACTTCTTGGCTATTTTCCTTACTGTTGTTTGTGTAATTTTATTTATTTTTTTTAAATTATTTATTTATTTATTTATTTGGTTGCACTGGGTCTTAGTTGTGGCTCACTGGCTCCTTAGTTGCAGCATGTGGGCTCCTTAGTTGCGGCATGTGGGGTCTAGTTCCCTGACCAGGGATTGAACCTGGGCCCCCTGAATTGGGAGCGTGGAGCCTTATCTACTGTGCCACCAGGGAAGTCCCTCTTTGTGTGTTTTTATATAACATTATTTTATAAACAGATTGAAGATGTACAGCCGGGGTTCATGTCCAGACTCAGACACTTAACTAGATGTGTGACCTTGAGTGAGTTATTTAACTTCTCTAAGGCTCAGTTTCCTTGCTGATAATCCCTACTTCACAAGGTTGTTGTGAGGATATCATGTAAAAATTTTAGCAGTGCCTGCCACATAGTAAGTACTTAATAAATGTTACTTAATATTTTACCATAATCTATTCAGCTATTCTATTGCTGTTAGCATTTTCCATTATTATAAACAGCACTGCAATAAACATCTTAGTGCCTTTGGTGGCAGGGGAGATTCTTTTTAACCACTAAGACCCTGGGCTTGGGAAGGGGGTGCCTGCTGGCATTTGGATTTCTAAGAAAACATATTTAAAAGTGAAACAGTGAGGGGGTGGAGATACTTTCAATCATTCCTAAGTCTCCAGTCAAACTGGCAGGGTCCTGAGCCCCCCAGAGGGGAAGAGGATCTCTGTGTCCAAGTAAATGGAGAACGGCCACTCTTGACCTTCTCCCAAGCAGTCACCCTCCCAGGGAATGACACATCCTCTCACGGCATGTTCCAAATCAAACCGCCCTCTCCTCCTCCCACATCTTAGCAAATGACGACCTCGTCCTTCCAGCTGCTGATACAAAAACCTTGGAGTCGCCTCTGAGTCCTCCTTCTCTCACACCCTCCGTCAGCGAGTCTTTTTTCTTTTAATTTTATTTATTTTTGGCTGCGTTGGTTCTTCGTTGCTGCACACAGGCTTTCTCTAGTTGTGGCGAGCGGGGGCTACTCTTTGTTGCAGTGCGCGGGCTTTTCATGTTGCAGAGCATGGGCTCAAGGCACGCAGGCTTCAGTAGTTGTGGCACATGGGCTCAGTAGCTGTGGCTCGCAGGCGCTAGAGCACAGGCTCAGTAGTTGTGGCTCACGGACTTAGTTGCTCCGCGGCATGTGTGATCTTCCCGGACCGGGGCTCGAACCCATGTCCCCGGAATTGGCAGGCAGATTCTTAACCACTGCGCCACCAGGGAAGTCCTGTCAGCAAGTCTTGTCCTGAGTCAGACCATCTCCCAGCAGCCCTCCTCTCCCTGGATGGTGGCAGTAACCTCATCACTGGTTTTGCTCCTTCTCCTTTACCAGGATGAGCAGCCATCCCAGTTTGCCCAGGACTGAGGGACTGCCAAGGACGCCCAAATTTAAGTGCTAAAACCAGGAAAGTCTCAGGCAAACTGAGATCACTTGCTCACCCCACCTTTACCCCATCACAGGCGCTTCTCCGTACAACAGCCCAAGGGTCCTTTTAAACCCACACAAGTCAGATCACACCACAGCTCTAAGGATGTCCCATTTCACTCTGAGTTCTTAAAATTGTCTACAGGTTTATACATGAGCTGCCACCAGCACCCCCCACCCCTGTAACCCCTGACATCCCTCCCCACACCCTCCCCATCCTCTCTGCTCCAGCCAGCTGGCCTCAGGCTCTTCCTCACACACATTACCTGTGCGTCCCCCTCAGGGCCTGTGCAATTTCCGTCCTATCCTTCTGGAATGTTCTTCTCCTGGACGTCCACGTGGCTCTCTCCCTTGCTGCCTTAAATCTCTGATCAAATGTCATTTTATTCGACAGCTCTTCTCTGGCTATCCCTTAAGTATCTCCCCCCGCCATCCTCTCCACCCCTTTATTCTGCTTTATTATTCTCCATAACACTTGTTATTTCCTGGAATATGTATTTCTTTGTTCCTGTGTCTTTCAGAGGTTTCTCCGGAGGTGAAGGAATGCTTCACCAGCTCTGGGACTTTTGTTTATTTCTGTCGCGTCCCTAGTTCCTAGAATAGTGCATGACATGATTTTTGTTTAAAATAATTCTTTTATTGCCCAGGACATTCTTTTTCTTGTGTCTTGATTTATTGTTGTTGTTTGTTTGCTTGTTTATTTTGTTTTCTTTTTTAATAACTATAAATTCAAGCTTAGGAAAGCTTGTCTTTGTCTTGAAAAGCAGCAAAAAAATTTTTTTTAATTAATTTATTTATTGGCTGCATCAGGTCTTAGTTGAGGCATGCGGGATGTTTGGTTGTGGCGCGCAGGCTTCTCTCTAGTTGTGGCGTGCAGGTTTTTCTTTCTCTAGTTGTGGCACGCAGGCTCCAGGGCACATGGGCTCTGTAGTTTGCGGTACGCGGGCTTCTGTAGTTGAGGCGCGGGAGCTCAATAGTTGTGGCGCGCGGGTTTAGTTGCCCCGCAGCATGTGGGATCTTAGTTCCCCGACCAGGGATCAAACCTGCATTCCCTGCATTGGAAGGCGGATTCTTTACCACTGGACCACCAGGGAAGTCCCAAACAATGAAGTTTTTATATCATTTGCTAACCTGATCTCGTTTTTTGTTTTTAACATCTTTATTGGCATATAATTGCTTTACAATGTTGTGTTAGTTGCTGCTGTATAACAAAGTGAATCAGCTATATGTATACATATATCCCCATATCCCCTCCCTCTTGCGTCTGCCTCCCACCCTCCCTATCCCACGCCTCTAGGTGGTCACAAAGCACAGAGCTGATCTCCCTGTGCTATGCGGCTGCTTCCCACTAGCTATCTATTTTACATTTGGCAGTGTATATATGTCCACGCCACTCTGTCACTTTGTCCCAGCTTACCTTTCCCCCTCCCCGTGTCCACAATCCATTCTCTACATCTGCGTCTTTATTCCTGTCCTGCCCCTAGGTTCTTCAGAACCATTTTTTTTTTTAGATTCCATATATATGTGTTAGCATACGGTATTTGTTTTTCTCCTTCTGACTTAGTTTACTCTGTATGATAGTCTCTAGGTCCATCCACCTCACCACAAATAACTCAATTTTGTTTCTTTTTATGGCTGAGTAATATTCCATTGTATATATGTGCCATATCTTCTTTATCCATTCATCTGTCGATGGACACTTAGGTTGCTTCCATGTCCTGGCTATTGTAAATAGAGCTGCAGTGAACATTGTAGTACATGACTTTTTTTGTTTGTTTGTTTGTTTTTGCAGTACGCGGGCCTCTCACTGTTGCGGCCTCTCCTGTTGTGGAGCACAGTCTCCAGACGTGCAGGCTCAGCGGCCATGGCTCACGGGCCTAGCCGCTCCGCGGCATGTGGGATCTTCCCGGACCAGGGCACGAACCCGTGTCCCCTGCATCGGCAGGTGGACTCTCAACCACTGCGCCATCAGGGAAGCCCATACATGACTTTTTGAATTATGGTTTTCTCAGGGTATATGCCCAGTAGTGGGATTGCTGGGTCGTTTGGTAGTTCTATTTTTAGTTTTTTAAGGAACCTCCATACTGTTCTCCATAGTGGCTGTATCAATTTACATTACCACCAACAGTGCAAGAGTGTTCCCTTTTCTCCACACCCTCTCCTGCATTTGTTGTTTGTAGATTTTTTTTTTTTTTTTTTTTGGCTTTACGCGGGCCCCTCACTGTTGTGGCCTCTCCCGTTGCGGAGCACAGGCTCCGGACGCACAGGCTCAGCGGCCATGGCTCACGGGCCCAGACGCTCCGCGGCATGTGGGATCTTCCCGGATTGGGGCACGAACCCGTGTCCCCTGCATCGGCAGGCGGACTCTCAACCACTGCGCCACCAGGGGAGCCCTGTTGTTTGTAGATTTTTTGATGATGCCCATTCTGACCAGTGTGAGGTGATACGTCATTGTGGTTTTGACTTGCATTTCTTTAATGATTAGTGATGTTGAGCATCCTTTCATGTGTTTGTTGGCAACCGGTATATCTTCTTTGGAGAAATATCTATTTAGGTCTTCTGCCCATTTTTGGACTGGATTGTTTGTTCTTTGAATATTGAGCTGCATGAGCTACTTGTATATTTTGGAGATTAATCCTTAGTCAGTTCCTTCGTTTGCAAATATTTTCTCCCATTCTGAGGGTTGTCTTTTCAGCTTGTTTATGGTTTCCTTTGCTGTGCAAAAGCTTTGAAGTTTCATTAGGTCCCATTTGTTTATTTTTGTTTTTATTTACATTTCTCTAGGAGGTGGGTCAAAAAGGATCTTGCTGTGATTTATGTCATAGAGTGTTCTGCCTATGTTCTCCTCTAAGAGTTTGATAGTGTCTGGCCTTACATTTAGGTCTTTAATCCATTTTGAGTTTATTTTTGTGTATGGTGTTAGGGAGTGTTCTAATTTCACTTTTACATGAAGCAGTCCAGTTTTCCCAGCACCACTTATTGAAGAGGCTGTCTTTTCTCCATTGTATATTCTTGCCTCCTTTGTCAAAGATAAGGTGACCATATGTGTACGGGCTTATCTCTGGGCTTTCTATCCTGTTCCATTGATCTATATTTCTGTTTTTATGCCAGTACCATGTTGTCTTGATCACTGTAGCTTTGTAGTATGGTCCAAAGTCAGGGAGTCTGATTCCTCCAGCTCCGTTTTTCTTTCTCAAGATTGCTTTGGCTATTTGGGATCTTTTGTGTTTCCATACAAATTGTGAATTTTTTTGTTCTAGTTCTGTGAAAAATGCCATTGGTAGTTTGATAGGGATTGCATTGAATCTGTAGATTGCTTTGGGTAGTAGAGTCATTTTCACAATGTTGATTCTTCCAATCCAGGAGCATGGTATATCTCTCCATCTGTTTGTATCATCTTTAATTTCTTTCATCAGTATCTTACAGTTTTCTGCATACAGGTCTTTTGTCTCCTTGAGTAAGTTTATTCCTAGGTATTTTATTCTTTTTGTTGCAATGGCAAATGGGAGTGTTTCCTTAGTTTCTCTTTCAGATTTTTCATCATTCGTGTATAGGAATGCAAGAGATTTCTGTGCATTAATTTTGTATCCTGCTACTTTACCAAATTCATTGATTAGCTCTAATAGTTTTTCTTGTAGCATCTTTAGGATTCTCTATGTATAGTATCATGTCATCTGCAAACAGTGCAACAAGTTACTGCAAACAGTAAACAAGTTTACTTCTTCTTTTCCGATTTTTATTCCTTTTATTTCTTTTTCTTCTCTGATTGCTGAGGCTAAGACTTCCAAACTATGTTGAATAATAGTGGTGAGAGTGGGCAACCTTGTCTTGTTCCTGATTTTAGAGGAAATGGTTTCAGTTTTTCACCATTGAGAAGGATGTTGGATGTGGGTTTGTCATATATGGCCTTTATTATGTTGAGGTAAGTTCCCTCTATCCTACTTTCTGGAGGGTTTTTATCATAAATAGGTGTTGAATTTTGTCAAAAGCTTTTTCTGCATCTATTGAGATGATCATATGGTTTTTCTCCTTCAGTTTGTTAATATGGTTTATCACATTGATTGATCTGCGTATATTGAAGAATGCTTGCATCCCTGGGATAAATCCCACTTGATCATGGTGTATGATCCTTTTAATGTGCTATTGGATTCTGTTTGCTAGTATTTTGTTGAGGATTTTTGCATCTATGTTCATCAGTGATACTGGCCTGTAGTTTTCATTTTTGTGTGGCATCTTTATCTGGTTTTGGTATCAGGGTGATGGTGGCCTCGTAGAATGAGTCTGGGAGTGTTCCTCTCCCTACTATATTTTGGAAGAGTTTGAGAAGGATAAGCTTCTCTAAATGTTTGATAGAACTCGCCTGTGAAGCCATCTGGTCCTGGGCTTTTTTTGTTGGAAGATTCTTAATCACAGTTTCAATTTCAGTGCTTGTGATTGGTCTGTTTATATTTTCTATTTCTTCCTGGTTCAGTCTCGGAAGGTTGTGCATTTCTAAGACTTTGTCCATTTCTTCCAGGTTGTCCATTTTATTGGCATAGAGTTGCTTGTGGTAATCTCTCATGATCCTTTGTATTTCTGCAGTGTCAGTTGTTACTTCTCCTTTTTCATTTCTAATTCTATTGATTTTAGTCTACTCCCTTTTTTTCTTGATAAGTCTGGCTAACTGATTTCTTTCTAAGAGAGAGATAGGAGTTATCTTGCAAGGGTAAAGCTTATATCTTGAATGATGTAGGTCAAAGTCTGGTGGTACTAAGACCTACATTGTTGCCAAAATTATAATCTGCTGGTGCCATTTGCGGAAAAGAAGCCCTTGCAAATTTCTAAACAAGAGTAAACTCTGTTAGGAAATTCTAAAGTGTTTTACAGGTCAAAAAGGGAATGAGGGGACTTCCCTGATGGTGCAGTGGTTAAGACTCTGCACTCCCAATGCAGGGGGCCTGGGGTTCGACCCCTGGTCAGAGAACTAGATCCTACATGCATGCTGCAACTAAGAGTTTGCATGCCACAACTAAGGAGCCAGCATGCTGCAACTAAGGAAGCCTGCGAGATGCAACTAAGAAGCCCACCTGCCACAACTAAGACCCAGCATAAATAAATAAATAAATAAATAAATATTTTTTTTAAAAAGGGAATGAAGTTAGTAAAATGCCTCAGCAGAGTTTGAATAAAATACTAGATTTGAGAGCTACTCAACCAATATTTTTTGAATGAATTCTTGAATCTTCCTGCCACCTTCTACCTCTACCAGCTGGCTGGCTCTTACATATCCACACCTCTGAAAAATGTCAATGTCCCTCCTGTGGCCAGCTGTCACCCCACTTAAAATCTCAGGCTCAAACAGCACATCCACCACCCACTAACTCTCTCACCCAGCATCCCCAGCCTAGCTCCCTGCCTTGCTAGTTTTATCAGCATTTTCAGCTTTCTGTGAGCAGTTCCCAGCAGCCCTAGACCCTGAGTTCATAGTACCAAACAGAGAGATCACAGGCTTTCTCAGTGCCTACCTTGTCCAGCCCTGGTGACTCCCCAGTGGGCCAGGAAAATCAGCAGCTCGGGCAGCCTCATCCTGGGGGCTCGCCTCATGGGAGCCATCGGGTTCTCCCGGAGCAAGTGTTCGAGCCACAGGCTTCCCAACTAGGTGTTGGTGGCCACACACCAGAGCAGAATTCCTGTCCTCTCACTCCCAGACACTGGAGGCGTTTGGCTCCTCTGGCTTTTCTTCCTTTGCCCGGCAGGGTGTGAGCAGGGTTTGCCCAAGGAGCTGTACCTGCCAGGACTTTGGACTCTCAAGTAGGAAGCAGCACCAGTCCTGCCAGGTCCTCAAAGAATGTTGGTACAGCCTGCAACTGGAATCTCCAAGAGACTCACTCGACCCCAGTCAATGACAGGCAAATAACTACTTTTGAAGCTTTCATGTTGCCCCACCCCAGCAGAACAAACATACCATATAAAATGTCAGGGCTTTGCCATCAAAGGAACATAACTGCTTGTTGGAGATCGAGATGCTTGACCACAAACGAACCAAGACTAAGAGTCATCTGCTCATTTATGCTGGAAACCATGTCCCATGGAGATAGAGGGGACCCAAGGCCACCGTGCCCTCAGGAGGGAGAAGTAAGCCACTGGACTGCCATTCAGTGTGTTAGGTGGCTTGACAAGCCCAGAGGAGGGCTCTAACCCACTGAGGAAAGTGAGAGGGCTTTCTGGGAGGAGGTGACACAGGCTTCATCTCTTCTTTCATTATGGAAATTGACAAACATAATAAAAGTAGAAGGAATAGTGTAAGGAACCCCCAGTACCCATCCTCCAGCAACAGCAGTTATGAACTCATGGCCAATCTTACTTCTACTGTACCCCCACCCCAACCCTGATGGATTATTTTAAAGTCAAGTCCAGAGATCATATCATTTTGCACATAAACACTTTAGTATATATCTCTAAAAGATAAGGATTCTCTTTTTCTAACCCAATGATAATACCATAGCAGATCTAAAAAAAAAATAATGTTGCCAACCTGGGATCCCTGGACTCTTCAGTCAACAGAAATTCATAAGAAACCAGATGAGAAATTCAGGCAAGGCTTTACTGGGGCTCATGCTGCAGCACGAGGGAGGAAAACAAGAAACAGCCCTTCCTTGCACTCCAAGGAGGAGGGCTGGCTCTTCAAATGGGATGAGGGTAGGTGCGGATCAGTGGGCCTGGCTGGAGGGGTGACTTAGATGGTCTGCCCATCCCTTGGTGGTGCTGTGTGTGGGGATCATGCGTAGTACCCTGCTTTTGCTCCCAGCACCTCAGAAGTGGCGGTTGGTTTGTGGCCTTTTTGTATCTTATTGTTCATAATTGTCCCAGCTGCTCATGTTTGCAGTTATTTTTAGCCACTTATAGGTTCTTTGTCTTCTGTTGCTCAAGGAGACATTTGCCCAGGTGCAAGTGAAGGCACTCCCAAAGAGGGTCCCAGGTCCCAGCCTATCTCAATAGTAATTCCTTACTACCACCAGGTAGATACCTGGTCAATGTTTAAACTTCCCTGATTGTCTCATAGTACCTTTTTTTACAACTGGTTTGTTCAAATCAGGATCCAAACCAGGTCCACACATTGCATGTGGCTGATGTGTCCCTTAAGTCTCTCTTTAATGTTAGGTCTCTCTCCCTCCCCCCTTTTGCTTGTTCTTTGTCAGTGGAACCAGGTCATTTGTCCTATGAAATTTCCCACATTCTGGAGTATTTGGCTGATTGTTTCTTTGTGCTATCATTTAAGTTTTTCTTCTGTCCCCCATATTTCCTATAAACTGGTAGTTAGATCTAGAAGTTTGATGACATTTAGATTTGATTTTTTTGGCAAGATGACGTCTCATGTGGTCTTGTGTCCTTCCTGCTACATTGCATCTCAAGGTACATAATTGTATGCTTGTCCCACCAGCTTAATCTTAACATAAAGGTATACCTCAGAGATATCGCGGGTTCAGTTTCAGACCATCACGATAAAGCGAATATCGATTAAATCAAGTCATGGACTTCCCTGGTGGTGCAGTGGTTAAGGATCCACCTGCCAATGCAGGGGGCACGGGTTCGAGCCCTGGTCTGGGAAGATCTCACATGCCGTGGAGCAACTAAGCCGGTGGGCCACAACGACTGAGCCTGTGCTCTAGAGCCCGTGAGCCACAACTACTGAAGCCCACGTGCCTAGAGCCCATGCTCTGCAGCAAGAGAAGACAACGCAATGAGAAGCCCGTGCACTGCAACGAAGAGAAGCCCCCACTCACTGCAACTAGAGAAAGCCCACGCGCAGCAACAAAGACCCAATGCAGCCAAAAATAAATAAATTTATTTATTTATTTATTTTTAAAAAATAAATAAATAAACCAAGTCACATGAATTTTTTGGTTTCCCAGTGCATGTAAAAGTTATGTTTACACTATTTGTAGTCTATTAAGTGTGCAATAGCATTATGTTTTAAAAATGTACATGCCTTAATTTAAAAATACTTTATTGCTAAAAAATGCTAACCATCATTTGAGCCTTCAGTGAGTCGTAATCTCTTTGCTGGAGGAGGGTCTTGCCTCCATGTTGATGGCGGCTGACTGATCAGGGTGGCAGATGCTGAAGGCTGGGGTGGCTGTGGACATTTCCTTTTATTTATTTATTTATTTGTTTGTTTATTTATTTATTGTTGGCTGTGTTGGATCTTCGTTGCTGCATGCAGACTTTCTCTAGTTGCGGTGAGTGGGGACTACTCTTCGTTGCCCCGTGCGGACTTATTGCGGTGGCCTCTCTTGTTGTGGAGCACGGGCTCTGGCGCGCGGGCTTCAGTAGTTGTGACACGTGGGCTCAGTAGTTGTGGCACACGAGCTTAATTGCTCCGCGGCATGTGGGATCTTCCTGGACCAGGGCTCGAACCCGTGTCCCCTGCATTGGCAGGCGGACTCTTAACCACTGCGCCACCAGGGAAGTCCCTGTGGCAATTTCTTAAAATAAGACCACAATAAACTTTGTCACATCAATTGACTCTTCCTTTCACTTGACTACTTAGAGGCCACTGTAGGGTTATTAATTGGCCCAATTTCAATATTGTGGTGTCTCAGAGAATAGGGAGGATAAAGGAGAGGGAAAGAGATGGGGAAACAGCTGGTCAGTGGAGCAGTCAGAACACACACAACATTTATGGATTAAGTTCTCTGACTTACAGGGGCACGTTTCATGCCACCCCAAAACAATTACAATAGTAACATCATCAAAGATCACTTATTATCACAGATCACTGTAACAAATATAATGATAGTGAACATGTTTGAAATATTGTGAAAATTATCGAAATATGACACAGAGACACGAACTGACAAATGCTGTTGGACAAATAGCGCCAATAGACTTGCTTGACGCAGGGCTGCCAAACACCAATTTGTAAAAAACTCATCATCTGCAAAGTGCAATAAAGTGAAGCACAAGAAAATGAAGTCTGCTTGCATTTCTCCAAAGAAGACGTACAGATGGCCAAGAGGCACATGAAAAGATGCTCAACATCACTAAGTATTAGAGAAATGCAAATCAAAACTACAATGAGATATCACCTTACACCAGTCAGAACGGCCATCATCAAAAAGTTTACAAACAGTAAATGCTGGAGAGGGTGTGGAGAGGAGAGAACCCTCCTGCACTGTTGGTGAGAATGTAAATTGGTACAGCCACTATGGAGAACAATATGGAGGTTCCTTAAAGAACTAAGAATAGAGCTACCATATGATTCAGCAATCCACTCCTGGGTATATATCTGGAGAAAACAGTGGTTCAAAAGGATACATGTACCCTGATGTTCACTGCAGCACTGTTTACAATAGCCAAGACATGGAAGCAACCTAAAGGTTCATCAACAGAGGAATGGATAAAGATGTGGTACATATATATAATGGAATATTACTCAGCCATTAAAAAGAATGAAATAATGCCATTTGCAGCAACATGGATGGACCTGGAGATTATCATAAAAAGACAAATTATCATGTGATATCACTTATATGCAGAATCTAAAAAAATGATACAGATGAACTTATTTACAAACCAGAAACACTCACAGAGTTAGAGAACAAATTTATGGTTACTAAGGGGAAAGGGCATGGGGGGAGATATAGATTGGGAGTTTGGGATTGACATGTACACACTACTATATTTAATATAGATAACAGACAAGAACCTATGGTATAGCACAGGAAACTCAGCTCAACATTCTGTAATAACCTAAATGGGAAAAGAATTTGAAAAAGAATGGATACTTGTATGGGTATAACTGAATCACTTTGCTGTAAAACTGTGACTAACACATCATTGTTAATCAACTATTCTCCAATATAAAATAAAAATTTTTCAAAACAGGAGGCCTGCCTGTACAAGTAAGAGATAGCCAGAAGAAGGAGAAAATGGGGAAGAGGGTATTCCAGGAAGAAGAAACAACTCCTGCCAAGAGATGCTGGAACATCCCAGGGAGCTGCATTGGGTGATATTGGGGCTTGGGGTCCTGAACCAGGGCAGCAAGCAGGAGTCAAGCCGTGCTCAGTGGTTTGAGCTGAGAGATGTGGGGAGCCATGGAAGAGTCTTAACTAGGGGAGAGACACAACCAAATTAGCATCTTAGAAAGACGCACTGGCTCTGTAGAAGATGGTTGTTCTAGGCGACCAGCAAGGAGGCCGAGGCAGAGTAGTCCTAGAGAAAAGCGATGAGAATCTACACGAGGGAGTAACTCATAGTAGAGTGGAATTAATAGACTGTAGCAGGGGAATTGTTGTGTTAATTTAGGTTCTCCCTGTATCTTTTTTGAAAACTTGATCTAAGCAGGTAGTAAAGATCCCCTCCCTTGGGGGAGGCTGTGGCCAGGTAGAAGGCCACAGCTTCTTGAAGACAGCCACCTCCAGATTTTGTCCTCTAGAAAGGAGAAGGGAAGAACCTATAAGAGAAGGGAGACCGGCCCAACCATTGAAGCAGAGGGAAGTTGCTGGGTTCCAAAAGTGTCAAGGTGTCCAGGAGGAAGCTGGTCTTCAGACATGAAGTCTGAGACATTTACTTGGGTTCAATAAATATCCAAACTCTATTAGCTTCTAGGCCCTAGGGACACAGAGGTGAGCAAAACAAAGCCTCTGCTCTCATGGAGCTTACATTCAGCAAAAAAGAAGGACATTACACAAACTAATCAACAAGGCTCCCAGCCTGGCAAAGCCCTGGGGTCAGAGTCACAGCAGAACCTCTGGCCCCTCAGAACCGTACAAGTCTAGTCGCTGACTATATCAGCAGGATCCATAGACAACTAAAGACTAAAGCTCCAAGAAGACACACAGATGGCTAACAGGCACATGAAAAGATGCTCAACATCACTAATTATTAGAGAAATGCAAATCTAAAGCTCAATGAAGTATCATCTCACACTGGCCAGAATGGCTATCAACAAAAAAAATCTACAAATAGGGACTTCCCTGGTGGCGCAGTGGTTAAGAATGCACCTGCCAATGCAGGGGCACGGGTTCGAGCCCTGGTCTGGGAAGATTCCACATGCCGTGGAGCAACTAAGCTTGTGCACCACAACTACTGAGCCTGCGCCCTAGAGCCCGCGAGCCACAACTACTGAGCCCTCGTGACACAACTACTGAAGCCTGTGAGCCTAGAGCCCATGCTCCGCAACAAGAGAAGCCACCGCAATGAGAAGCCTGCGCACCACAAGGAAGAGTAGCCCCTGCTCGCTGTAACTAGAGAAAAGCCTGCATGCAGCAATGAAGACCCTACGCAATGAAGACAAAAATAAATAAATAAAAATAAAAATAAATACTGGAAAGGATGTGGGGAAAAGGGAACCCTCCTACACTGTTGATAGGAATGTAAATTGGTGCAGCCACTATGGAAAACAGTGTGGAGGTTTCTTAAAAAACTAAACTTAGAACTACAGTATGATCCAGCAATTCCACTCCTAGGTATATATCTGGAAAAAACAAAAACTGTAATTTGAAAAGATACATGCACCCCAACGTTCATAACAGCACTATTTACAATAGCCGAGACATGGAAGCAACCCAAGTGCCCACGAACAGACAATCGGCTTGAGAAGATGTGGTGTATATATGGACTATTACAATGGAATATTAGCCATAAAGAAGAATGAAATATTGCCATTTGCAGCAACATGGATAGACCTAGAGAACATTATGCTTAGTGAAATAAGTCAGACAGAAAAATACAAATACTATATGATATCACTTATATGTGGAATCTAAAAACCAATACAAATGAATCTATATGCAAAACAGAAACAGATTCATAGACAGAGAAAACACACTTATGGTTACCAAAGGGGGGAGGGGGGACGAATTAGGAGTATGGGATTAACAGATACAAACTACTATACATAAAATAGATAAGCAACAGGGATTTACTGTTTAGCATAGAGAATTATACCTGATATCTTATAATAACTTATAATGGAGTATAATCTGCAAAAAAAAAATCAAATCACTATGTGGTACTTCTGAAACTAACACAATATTGTAAATCAACTATACTTCAATTAAAAAAAAAGACTAAAGCACTATCTGTGTTCAGACCCTGGGTCACCCCAAGGAGGAGGAGGGCATCAAAATAACCACCAAGATGAATTTTCTGCCAGTGCAGAGAGAAGAGGGCTCAGGGACCAACTGCTTTTGATTTAACAAAAATAAGTCAGTGTGCTTTTCTTAGCCTATGGCCTGATTCATACCTGCTCAACAGTATCTAGGGCACGTCGAGGTTAGCTTAGAAGGTAACCCGTGGGACCCGTAGGGAAGGAGGGCGGGCCAGGAGTCTAGGGCAGGCAGCTCCCTGAGGGCTGAGCAGGGAGCTGGCAACGACTAGGCTTGAAATTGGAACAAGGGGGAGACCTCTGAGAGAGCCTAGGTGCTCCTTGTAAACCCCTCTGAGGGGTGCTAGAGTCTTGCTCAGCTTTTGGCTGGATGCAGGGACTTCTTTATTTTTTTTATTTTTATTTTTTTGCGGTATGCAGGCCTCTCACTGTTGTGGCCTCTCCCGTTGCGGAGCACAGGCTCGGGACACGCAGGCTCAGCGGCCATGGCTCATGGGCCTAGCCGCTCCGTGGCATGTGGGATCTTCCCGGACCGGGGCACGAACCCGCGTCCCCTGCATCGGCAGGTGGACTCTCAACCACTGTGCCACCAGGGAAGCCCCAAGGGACTTCTTTTAAATACCACAGCTTTTTGGCCACTGTCACCACCACTAACCCATAAGGTAACTTTTCACGAATAGAAAAAGGTACCCGAGGAACTCCCTGGTGGTCCAGTGGTTAGGACTCCGTGCTTCCACTGCAGTGGCCCAGGTTTGATCCCTGGTCGGGGAACTGGGATCCCAACAGCTGCATGGTGTGGCCAGAAAAGAAAGAAAGAAAGAAAGAAAAAGGTACCCCAGCAGGGCTCAGAGTGGAGCCAGGGGGTATTTCAGGCCCCACTCAGCCCTCTGCCAGAAGCCGGTTACCTAAATGATAATGGCTTCTCCCTGGGTTCAGCCTGGCCTGCTGGACCTGAGTTTGCTGGAAAAGGTAAGTGAAGCAGAGAAATGGTTGGGACCATTCCTTCTTAAGTACAAAACAGCTGCTCTTCTTCAAATTGCCCCAAAGCACTTATTTGGTTCTTGGCAACTGTCATCTCCAGAAAATCCACATCACTCTTAGGAGAAAAACATGTGGTATGAAAGCTGATAAAGGCAAGCATTCTTCACATTTTTGCTGTAGCCTTTTAGTTCTATAACCTCAGTGATGCATATAAAACAAATACCCTGATGGGAATGAGGGGGTCAGTCCTTCAGTGCCCAGGACCTTTGTCCATTCCTGGCCTCCGAGCTCCTGGGAAGCTGTGGCTGGCCTGGGGTCCAAGTCCACAGAGGGCTTAGTCCAAGAAGGTCAAGAACAGTGCCAGGTGCTGGCGATACAATGATGAACAAAACTATAGTTTTGTGAGAGAAATAGGCTTCAGTAAGATTCATACAGATAAACCTAAAACTATAACTGTGATGGTGCCCAGTTTGGATGCCATTCCAAGGACCTTGATCTTTATCCTATAGGTCATGGGGAACCACTGAAGATTTTGGAGCAATGAAGTGAAGAGATCATAAAATAATTAATTGAATTTTCCCTTTGCAGGGGCAGTGACTGATTGATCCAAAAGAATGAATATCTAACGAGGAAACCTGAGGGGCTTCAAATTATACTATATAATTTGTGTCTTCTCTAAGCTGGGTTTTTTTGTAATGGTTGATCCTTAAAGATCCCAGAGAGAAATTCTGAAGTTGGCCGCAACTGACAAACTCACATGGCCAAATACGAACTGAAGAAGCCTGCTTCTGCTCTTGAGTTCCTGATCTATTTCTCATTGTGACCCAGGCTCAAAACTAGAGTCAGGGGGCTTCCCTGGTGGCGCAGTGGTTGAGAGTCCGCCTGACGATGCAGGGGACACCGGTTCGTGTCCCGGTCCGGGAAGATCCCACATGCTGTGGAGCGGCTGGGCCCGTGAGCCATGGCCGCTGAGCCTGCGCGTCCGGAGCCTGTGCTCCGCAGAGAGAGAGGCCACAGCAGTGAGAGGCCCGCGTACCGCAAAAAAAAAAAAAAAGAAAAAAAAAAAAAACCAGAGTCAGTTCTTGGGAAGCATAGCTCTTGGCACTTAATAGGCACTAAATATATATTTGTTGAATAAATAAATAGTGGACTAAATAAGACTGGTTGGATGAATAAAAAATTAATAAATTAAAGACATTTTAAACCTTCCCCTTTCCTATGACTTCTGTTTTATCTGTCCCTCTCTTTCTCACTCCCTCTGCCTTGATTCAGACCCACATCATTACTACCTTGGTTGCTTCTCCAGCCTCCTAACAGATCACCCTGTCTCCAGTCTTGGGCAGTCCCTCAATCTGCCAGCAAGATCATGGAATTTCTCTGCTTCAAAACCTTCAGTGGCTCCCCATGACTGTGGGGAAAAGTCCAAAGTTCATAAAAGGCATCCAGACCAGGCACTGTCACCCTTTTGTAAGTATCTCTGTTCTATCAGTCCTCCTGGGCACGTGTCCTCTTCCAGGGCACCCTTTTATTTTTTTTTTTTAACCTTGTTGAGAATCTCTATTAGAATTGCATAGAATCTACAGGCCAATTCTTCTCAACTTGATATTTTTATGATATTGAATTTTTCTGCCCATGAACTTGGTCTATTTCTTTATGTATTTAGGTCTTCTTAAATGTCTTTTTTAAAATTGAAGTATATTTGATTTACAATGTTGTATTCATTTCAGGTGTACAGCACAGTGATTCAGTCATACATATACATATACATACATATATTCTTATTCAGATTCCTTCCTCTTATAGCTTATTACAAAATACTGAGTATATTTCCCTGTGCTATACACTAGGTCCTTGTTGATTATCTATTTTATATATAGAACTGTATATGTGTTCATTGCAAACTCCTAATTTATCCCTTCCCTTCCTTTTCCCCTTCGGTAACCGTAAGTTTGTTTCCTATGTATGTGAGTCTGTTTGTGTTCTATAAATAAGTTCATTTGTATCTTTTTTTTTTTTAGATTCCATATATAAGGGGTATCTTATGATACTTGTCTTTCTCTTTCTGACTTACTTCACTTAGTATGATAATCTCTAGGTCCATCCATGTTGCTGCAAATGGCATTATTTCATTCTGTTCTATGTCTGAGTAATATTCCATTGTATATACTACCACATCTTCTTTATCCATTCATCTGTTGATGGACATTTAGGTTGCTTCCATATCTTGGCTATTGTAAATAGTGCTGCAGTGAACCCCGGGCACTCTTTAAAACTGCAAATATGTTTGAGAAAAACAAGAATAAGCCCCTTTCACCTCTGTTTGTTTAATGTGACAACAGCCTCAAAGTACTAAGCATTTGAAGGTAAAGAAGAGCTGACAAGGGTGAGGGGATGGGCAAAAAGGAGGCACAGGAAAAAACATCATGATTAAGAGTTGAGCTCAGGGGGCTTCCCTGGTGGCGCAGTGGTTAAGAATCCGCCTGCCAATGCAGGGGACTCGGGTTCGAACCCTGGTCCGGGAGATCCCACATGCCATGGAGCAACTAAGCCCAAGCACCACAACTACTGAGCCTGTGCTCTAGAGCCCATGAGCCACAACTACTGAGCCCGCATGCTGCAACTACTGAAGCCTGCGTGCCTAGAGCCTGTGCTGCGCAACAAGAGAAGCCACCACAATGAGAAACCCGTGCACCACAACGAAGAGTAGCCTTCAACGCAACCAAAGAAAGCCCGCACGCAGCAAAGAAGACCTAATGCAGCCATTAATTAATTAATTAATTAATTAATTTTTTAAAAAAAGAGTTGGGCTCAGGAGTCACATAGAGCTGCATTCAATCCGGTTGGTCTTTTTGCTAGCTCTGTGACCTCAGGCTGATTACTGAGTCTCACATGGAATATCCAGGCACACCAGTGCATCACTAAAAGTTCACAGGAGCAAGGAGATATTCATCCATAGGTCAGCCAGGCAGGCTGGGCTTGGTGCAGCTGGAGACGCTAACCAAACACCTCTGAAGGGTGATTAACCATCTTGGTTTGAATGGGACTGGAGGGGTTTCCAGGACAAGAGACCTTTAGTTTTTTTGAGTGTGTGTCTTTTTTTTTTTAATTTATTTTTGGCTGTGTTGGGTCTTTGTTGCTGCACCAGGGCTTTCTCTAGTTGCAGCGAGCGGGGGTTACTCTGTTGCAGTGCGCAGGCCTCTCATTGTGGTGGCTTCTCTTGTTGCAGAGCATGGGCTCTAGGTGCACGGGCTTCAGTAGTTGTGGCATGTGGGCTCAGTAGTTGCGGCTCATGGGCTCTAGAGCACAAGCTCAGTAGTAGTGGCACACAGGCTTAGTTGCTCCATGGCACGTGGGATCTTCTCAGGCCAGGGCTCAAACCTGTGTCCCCTGCACCGGCTAGAGGATTCTTTTTTTTTTTTTAATTTTATCCTTTTTTTCTTTTTCTTTTTTTAATAGATTTTATTTATTTGTTTGTTTGTTTGTTTTTTGGCTGCATTGGGTCTTCCGTTGCTGTGCGCGGGCTTTCTCTAGCTGCGTCGAGCAGGGGTTACTCTTTGTTGCAGTGCGTGGGCTTCTCATTGCGGTGGTTTCTCTTGTTGCGAAGCACAGGCTGTAGGCGTGCAGGCTTCAGTAATTATGGCACACGGGCTTCAGTAGTTGTGGCTCGCCGGCTCTAGAGCGCAGGCTCAGTAGTTGTGGCGCACAGGCTTAGTTGCTCCGTGGCATGTGGGATCTTCCTGGACCAGGGCTTGAACCTGTGTCCCCTGCATTGCAGGTGGATTCTTAACCACTGCACCACCAGGGAAGCCCCAGCAGGCAGATTCTTAACCACTGTGCCACCAGCGAAGTCCCGACCTTTAGTTTTAAAAATGGGAAAGTCCTGGGCAAACTGGGATGAGTGCCCCTTTAACCCCTGCACCTCTGGCCCCTCATATGTTTAGTCCAGTGTGCCACACAAGCACTATTTTCTACATGCACATATAACATAAAAAAAGGTTGAGAAGCTCAGTTTCCTCATCTGTAAAATGGCGATGATGATAGCACTTACCTCGTTTGGTTGCTGTGAAGATGAAGTGAATAAAGCAGGACATTAGATCCTGCCCTCCCTATCCAGAGACACACCCAGATCCTATGTCTTTGCCAATCTAATGCCCTTTCTTCCAAGGCATGAAAAGAACTATCCTCAATTTATCTGTCAGCTTAACAAATGTAAGGTATAGCAACATGCTATGTTAAATTGGAAAAATACATGTAAACTCCTAACCTTAAAAGATAAATGTTTCCCTTCCTGAGTGACTACTAAGAGGACTCTAACAGCAGCGGCCCCCTGTACCGTTCTCCATTCAAAGGAGGAGCACTGAGGCCGTGTCTAGGGAAATAAAAAGTTTAGGCTGGATGGGGTGGGATGCGCTCCTGCTGCCAGAAAGCCAGAAGGCTTTAAGGAACATGAGGTTCCTTAGTGCTGATAGGTCCAAGGAACCAACCCATCACTGGCCAAGATGTGACAACTGCAGCATTAATAATAATATGATAACGATTTTCTTATTGTTACTGTCACAGTTTTTGGAAGAATTTGCATCTGTGAAAGCCTGTGAGTTCAGGATAACAGTCCACATAGAAAAAAGAACATGAAAAGGTAGTTGAAACACTCAAGACTGTGACTAGTACAGGATATGTTTAACTTGTTTATTTTCATAAGTAAACACACATGGACACTTTGCTTCTTTTATTAATTAGATGCCTATTTATAAAGTATATAACAAAATAGTATATCAATAAGAATACATGAATTTTCAAACTTGCAAAAGTCCCCATCAATGTATTAAACAGGACATCAGGGGACTTCCCTGGTGGTGCAGTGGTTAAGAATCCGCCTGCCAGTGCAGGGGACACGGGTTCGAGCCCTGGTCCGGGAATGATCCCACATGCCACAGAGCAAATAAGCCCGCAAGCCACAACTACTGAGCCCGCATGCCACAGCTACTGAAGCCTGAGCGCCTAGAGACTGTGCTCCGCAACTAGAGAAGCCAACACAGTGAGAAGCCCACACACCACAACGAAGAGTAGCCACTGCTTTCCACAACTAGAGAAAGCCTGCGCCCAGCAACGAAGACCCAATGCAGTCAAAAATAAATAAATAAATAAATAAATTAATTAACTAATTAAAAGAAAAAAACAGGACAGCAGCTTATATAATGCTGCCCAAGTGAGACTGAAAGCCCATGATTTTGAGAAAAGACATTAGGTTGCAAACAATGAAAACCTAAGAGAAAGGTATGACTTTAAAAGTCTAACAGATATTACAAAAAGGAAGCTCAGCCTAGTAATCTGTGGCCTGGTGACAGTCCCCTTGGACCACACAAGCAAGTCATGAGACCTGACTAAGAATAAATTGATTGAAGACCCAGATCCAATAACCTCAACTGGATTAAGATGACATTTCTTTTTCTTTTCAGTCTGACTGAATGTTTGAAAGCCAAGAATAATACTACAGAAACCATAGGATGATAAAATAAATAAAGCAATGATCCAAGGAAGCAGGAGACAGGAGGCACCAGATTTTGTTGGGCCTGAGGCTAAAACAATTTGTGTAGCCCTATTTAAGAAAAAGAATGCAAAGTAAGATATTAAAGAGGTATCTAAACAAAAGAAGGGCTTTGGAAGAGGCTGTGCAAGGAAAGAGCCCTGAAACTTCAACTTCATTAACTTCACAATTATCATTTTTGTATTTTGTCTGCTCTTTAAGATATTTGAAGTATTCATAAGAATCAGCCAGCCATACTAGCACTTTAATTGCAGTTTAAAAATTTAAGGATATTTAAATTTGTAAACAATGTTTAAATACCCAAAAGATTGATTTCAAGGATTATTACCTATAAGAGTTAAAAAATTGAGCATTAAACAAATAGTGTTCTGTAACACTTATAAAAGCCTCTTTGATATTAAAAGAATTCTATCAGTATTATCCAATTCATAATGATTATTACTGGTGGAAATAATCAGTACAATATAAAACTGAAAATAGCTACTCCATCCAGTAAAATTGTCTTAGGAAAAAAAAAAAGGAGAATCACATCCTGTGAACATTGAAAACTACCAGAAATCCCCTGAATCAAACTGTACTTGATAGAAATGAGCACCCATGAAACTATAGTGGCAGATGTGAAAAACCAGTAAAATTTGGTATGGATCAAATTTGAATGATGAATTTAACCCTCATTGTAAAGTTTGCCCAGGAAAGAATTGATTCACAATGATTTCTGCAAAATTGAAAATGGAAAAATTAGAAATGGCTAAATCTCACCATACAAAAAATTGAACAGGAAATTAAGTCTAAATGAAAATTCATCAATGTTGAGAACATTCTGATTAAAATATGTGTATTTATAATGTGGAGGCAAAATGAACTTGGAGGTTTAAATGGCAGGTCAAAAACTTTGGGAGATAATGAATATGAAGAATTTAGCAGAGATAATGTGCATTTCTGGCCTGTGGCATATACTCAATAAACACCAGGGTGGATTAAAAAATTTTTTTAATTGTGTTAAAATACAAACAACATAAAATTTACCTTTTTACCATTTTCAAGTACAGTTCTGTGGCATTAGCTACATTCCTGTTGTGCAACCATCACCACTATCTATCGCCCGAACTTTAAAAAAAAAATCTATTTAATTATTTATTTATTTATTTATTTATTTATTTTTGGCTGCGTTGGGTCTTCGTTGCTGCGTGTGGGATTCTGGCGAGCGGGGGCTACTCTTCCTTGTGGTGCGCGTGCTTTTCATTGCGGTGGCTTCTTCTGTTGCGGAGCACGGGCTCTAGGTGCACGGGCTTCAGTAGTTGTGGCTCACAGGCTCTAGAGCACAGGTTCAGTAGTTGTGGTGCACAGGCTTAGTTGCTCTGCAGCAGGTGGGATCTTCCCAGACCAGGGCTCGAACCCGTGTCCCCTGCGTTGGCAGGCAGATTCTTAACCAATCTGCTACCAGGGAAGTAGGGAAACTTTTAATCTTCCCAAGTGGAAACATACCCATTAAATGATAACTCACCATTCTTCCTTTTCTCCAGCCCCTGGTAACCACTATTCTACTTCCTGTCCCTATGAATTTGACTATTCTATGTACCTCATATAAGTGGAATCATACAATATTTGTCCTTTGTGACTGGCTTATTTCACTTAGCATAATGTCTTCAAGGTTCATCCATATTTTAGCATGTATCAGAATTTTTTTCCTTTTTTAAAAGCTGAATAATATTCCATTGTATGTCACATACGTTTTGCTTATTGATTCATCTGTCAATAGATACTTGATTTGCTTCCACCTTTTGGCTTTTGTGAATAACGCTGCTATGAACATGGGTGTCCAAGTAACTGAGTCCCTGCTTTCAGTTCTTTGGGGTATATACCCAGAAATGGAACTGCTGGATCATATGATGATTCTGTTTTCAATTTTTTGAGGAACTGCCATACCATATTTCATAGTGGCTGCACTATTTTGCATTCCCACTAACAGTGCACAAAGTTTCCAATTTCTCTATGTCCTCACCAACATTTGTTTTCTATTTTTAAAATAGTAGCCATCCTAATGGATGTGTCACCAGATTGCTTTTAAAGGGTGATTCCTCCTTTTCTCAGTCTTGCTGTGGCTTTCCCTGATAGCAGTCTACCAGGAGAGGGAAACGGAAGACTTCTCAGAAATCCCTTCTATGTGACAGGAAGACTTCAACTTGATAAAACTAAACCTTGAGAGACGAATTCACTGCCCCTCCCAAAACAAAAGGTAAATACTAATCATTTTAGCGCTAATTGAAAACTGAGCCCTCTGCTTAATTTATCAGATCATCAAGTTCTTGAAAAGATTTGCAAAAACCTTAGTTTGACGTTTTGCATTGTTATATTTTAAGATATTCATATTTCATTTTATTTATTTTTAAAAGTATGATCCTCTCAGCTGAATTTATAACTAGTTGAACCACAAATGAGGCTGACTACTCCAAGTGAACCCACATCTTAAATTTCCCAATTACTTTTAATTGCTAACATTTTATCCTACATATCATAAATATGCTCTTACTTGTCAGACTCTGAAAGTTTCAATCACCTTAGGCTTAATATAATAATGTTATCTTGATATGACTTTTCTTCTTGGCTGTATCTTATTTCTCAGCAATGATTTGGACGCTAACAGAATTTACGTAGGAAAGAAACGGCACACAATCAACATCTGGCCCACAGATACCTTTTCTTTGGCCTATATAGCATTTTTAATTTTTTGTTTGTTTGTTTGTTTTGGCTGCTTTGTTTCTTTTTTGCTGCACACGGGCTTCCTCTAGTTGCAGCAAGCGGGGCTACTCTTCATTGTGGTGCTCGGGCTTCTCATTGCAGTGTCTTCTCTTGTTGTGGAGCATGGGCTCTAGGTGCACGGGCTTCAGTAGCTGTGGCACATGGCCTCAGTAGTTGTGGCGCACGGGCTTAGTTGCTCCGCAGCATGTGGGATCTTCCTGGACCAGGGCTCGAACTCATGTCCCCTGCATTGGCAGGCGGATTCTTAACCACTGCGCCACCAGGGAAGTCCCTTTTAATTTTTAAATTTACTTATAAACAAAATTCTGAAATTTTTATATAAAAATGAAGGCTTCTGGTACCTGCTAAAAAAACTTAAGATGCCCTGGCAACACTGACCCCATATTCTTTATGTCAGGTGCTATTTACTATTATGCTTGCGTGGTTGCTTTTCTTACTGTGGAGAAAAAAGTTTTAAAAATTCCCCTCCATTATCCAATCCACTATATTTACAATTTTCCTGACTGACCCCAGTCAAAAATAAACAAATGGGACCTAATGAAACTTAAAAGCTTTTGCACAGCAAAGGAAACAACAAACAAAATGAAAAGACAACCCTCAGAATGGGAGAAAATATTTGCAAATGAAAGATTAATCTCCAAAATATATAAACAGCTCATGCAGCTCAATATTAAAAAAACAAACAACCCCCCAAAAAAACCAAACAAACAACCCAATCCAAAAATGGGCAGAAGACCTAAACAGACATTTCTCCAAAGAAGACATACAGATGGCCAAGAAGCACATGAAAAGCTGCTCAACATCACTAATTATTAGAGAAATGCAAATCAAAACTACAATGAGGTATCACCTCACACCAGTTAGAATGGGCATCATCAGAAAATCTACAAACGACAAATGCTGGAGAAGGTGTGGAGAAAAGGGAACCCTCTTGTACTGTTGGTGGGAATGTAAATTGATACAGCCACTATGGAGAACAGTATGGAGGTTCCTTCAAAAACTGAAAATAGAATTACCATATGATCCAGCAATCCCACTACTGGGCATATACCCAGAGAAAACCATAATTCAAAAAGACACATGCACCCCAGTGTTCATTGCAGCACTATTTACAATAACCAGGTCTTGGAAGCAACCTAAATGCCCATAGATAGACGAATGGATAAAGAAGATGTGGTACATATATATGATGGAATATTACTCAGCCATGTGTAGAGATGTGGATGGATCTAGAGACTGTTATACAGAGTGAAGTAAGTCAGAAAAAGAAAAACAAATATCGTATATTAACGCGTAAACGTGGAACCTAGGAAAATGGTACAGATGAACCGGTTTGCAGGGCAGAAATTGAGACACAGATGTAGAGAACAAACGTATGGACACCGAGGGGGGAAAGCAGTGAGGGGGGTGGGGGTGGGGGTGGGATGAATTGGGCGATTGGGATTGACATGTATACACTAATATGTATAAAATGGATAACTAACAAGAACCTGCTTATAAAAAATTAAATTAAATTAAATTAAAAAACAACTTATAAGGAAAAAGAACATATATATATATATATATATATATATATATATATATATATATATATAAATCACTTGGCTGTACACCGGAAACTAACACAATTGTAAATCAACTATACTTCAATTAAAAAAAAAAATCCCCTCTATTATCCAATCCACTATATTTACAGTTTTCCTGCCTGAGCCCAGTTGTCATGTGAGTTTGTGCCCCATGTCTAGAATGTTCAAGAAGGTATACTAACTACACTGGTTGATAGAATCAGACTTCCTGGGCTTCAATATAGACTCCCACAACTCAGCTTCAGTTTTCTCATCTGTAAAGTGGGGACAACAGCAGTATTTACCTACCTCACAGAACTGAGTTAATTAATGTAAAATATTTAAGACAGTGCCTGCGGGACTGCCCTGGTGGCGCAGTGGTTAAGAATCTGCCTACCAATTCAGGGAACACGGGTTCGATCCCTGGTCCAGGAAGGTCCCACATGTCGTGGAGCTACTGAGCCTGTGTGCCTAGAGCCCGTGCTCTGCAGCAAGAGAAGTCACCGCGGCAAGAAGCCCGAGCACCACAACGAAGAGTAGTCCCTGCTTGCCGCAACTAGAGAAAGCCCGTGCAGCAGCCACAAAGACCCAACGTAGCCAAAAAACAAACAAAAAACAGTGCCTGCAGTTTTAGCAAAGGAAATACGATGGCCCAAAAGCCCAGGACCATGTCTATCTTATTTACCATTGAATCCTAGTGGCCAGTACTGAGCTGGGAACAAAAGAGACATCAATAAATATTTTTTAATAAATTAATTGGGGGAGGGAGGAGGAGTCCTAACAAGATAGTAGTATTTAGAGCAAAGAACTGACAGACGTGTTCCACTCTCTATAGTAGGGACACAACTGTGTTATATGAGGAATACTTGAGGCAACCGAGGATGCGAAGCTGGATTAGAGCAGGGTGAGGAACAGGTTGGGGGGATGTCATTCTCAGATCTTCTGCCATTCTGGGAAAGACAGTGTAGGTTTCTCATAGCCTCACTGGGGAAAATCAGGACGAGGAGGTGGCAATAAAAGAACTGAACTTGGCTTTTTAAGGAAAAGAACATGCAACTCCACGAGGTGCCGTGAAGCCAGTACTGTGACTTCCCCGGGTGCGCAAATGCTACGTGATCGCCAAGCCCAGATGCGGAAGCAGGAATTCTACAACCCTTTAGATTAAGGCGTCTCTTGGGAAGAGTTTGGCGGGAACAAGAGGAGGCCGTACAAAGGAAGTGATGTAAGGAGTCACGGGCGGGTGGGATTACACGGCCTGAGGTGCGGAAATATCATCTTGATTGGTTATTTTTTTGAGACACCGTCCTATCACAACGTCCCTCAGACTTACTTCCGCTTGCGCAGTCTATTTTGCCCTTAATAACGATGGCCTCAGAGGCTTCCGACCTTCCCGGGAGCAGAGTGCGCGTTTTCAGGAGCGCGGCTGGAGAAGACGGGAAAAGGCGTAAGATTCGTGAGCACTGATTGGCTGAAGCGAGAAGAGTTCTGGCTGCTGACTGGCTCCGTCTTTCGCGGGAAGGAGTTTGTGGCTCCTGCGAAAAGTAGATATAGCGGAGCGGCCGCCGCAGGGTCCAGAGGCGGTTAGGGGAACCCACCAGGCCGGAATCTTCTGGAACTCTTTCCTGAGGGAATCGTGACGAAGATGTGGACCAGTAATGATGAATGGGGCGGATTATGAGACTCGCAAGAAGGATTTAGCAAGGGGCTGGGTGGGAGAGGCCTGTGGCGGCGCGGGTGGGGGAGGGGCGGGGGCCGGCCGCGGGGGCGTGCGGGGTCAGGGGAAGGTTAAGGAGACGCTGGAAGTGGCTAGGGTGAAGTCTGGGGGGTCCTGTGGATTTTTCAGAGGCTTGGAGGGTGGAACAGGTATTAATACCGTTGTTGTTTAAAACCAGGTGGATTTGAAAGCTATAGCAGTTCCTCTTTTGGGGGAGCCGGAGGCTACACACAGTCCCCTGGGGGCTTTGGATCACCGACACCTTCCCAGGCCGAAAAGAAATCTGTAGGTTGAAAGCGTACTTCGTTTTATTTTATACTGTCCGGAAGCTACTGACTCATCTGTGAGAGAAAATTTATGCGATGAAGGAAGGGTGTTAAACTTGAGCTGATACGATAATTGTCAATTATTATCTTATCGAATCTTATAATTGAGTGCTGTAATTTTGAAAAATGAAATTCCCCTAATTTTGCATCCATTGTTTCCTGGCTTTATTTTGAAATTTACCAATGGAACTAATGAATCAACTTTGTGGGAGAAGGGAACTTGTTTGTATAGCCTAGTTTACATTCTTCATGTATTGGAAGTCGTTTTTAAATGAAATGTAATGAGGTGCTCTAATGCGGTGGAAAGAACATGGTCTTTGAAGTCTAGTGGATCTATGATGCACCATTGCTCTGACACTCCTTGCAGGGTATCATTGGACAAATGATACCTTCTTGGAAATCTGTTTGGCACCTACTAAATGGGATTAATAATAGATACCTTACAGGGTTGTATGAGACTTAATATTATGATATATATAATTACACCTGCCCCAGAGTTGCTTTCAGTAAATGGTCCCAGAGAGTATTATTAAAAAGAACCTGAGCATTGGAGCCAGAATACATGGTGTCTAGAATCAACTTTGCCTTTTAACTGGTGGTGTGAGTTTAGCGAAGCAGCTTGCACTGCTGGTTTTGGTGGCCCTTGATTTTTCTCATCTGATAATAGTACTAGTACTACTCATGTCCCAGGGTGATTCTGAGAATTGATAAATAAGGTAATGTATAGGAAAGTGATCAGTAAAAAGCTGTCCAAATGCTTGTTATTCGCTCTTTCAGAAATGAGTTTCAATTTAATAGCTGCTGTTGATTTCATCCTTTAAAAAACATAGGATTTGGTGTTAAGATTCAGTATTAGTAGCTTCTGTGTTTTATGTCCAGGTTGATAAGCTTTTACCTAAACTGTTAATTCACCAGGGTGTGTCAGTGGGAAAAAAATCCATTGATAATTCCCATACATTTGGGCATTGCTTTATATTTTTCATGTGATTATTTTATATGATCCTGTGAGTTATTATTTACTGCATTGCACAACAGAGGCTCAGGGAGATTAAGGGACACCTGAGCTTGCATAGCTAGTTAGACAGTTCACACATGATGCTGCACAAATTCAAAATCTGATGAGCAACTTCTGTCTATCGTAATTTTCTTTTTCCCAGGAAGACCAGAGGGGACTCCAAGTCCTCTAACTTTGTCTTCCTTGAGGCTGTAAAGGAAAAAACAAAAGATCATTGGTTCTCATCTTTTCTCCTTTATCTTAACTATTTTTCTTCATTCTGGTTGTTAGAATTCTTAATCTCAGTATCCCTACCTGGGGCTGTGTATTAAGACTGCTTTTTGGAGAACAATGATGGTTATAAACTGGAGTTTCAAACCCAGGTCTTTTTATGTTTAAATCTAGTGCCTTTTCCACAGTAAATTAGATAAACACTCCATCAAAAATGTTTCCTGTCGACTATAAACCTGTTATATTTGATTGAATCGTGAAATTTCTAATACTGACCACGTTTTGCCTTTAAAAATGGTGGGCTTTTTATAGTACTGTCAGAGTAGCCAGTGGTTCATAGTCAGAAAAGAATTTTTTTCAGAATTAAACATATCAGTACTTGTGCTGACACCCTCTCTGTGAATCTCTTTGGAGCAAACTGGAAACTCTTTGTGATCAGTTCCTGGCACATAATAGGTGCTCATTAAAAAACAAGAACTCGCTGTGATTTGAGATGAATTTGAAGGTATTTACTAACACCTCAATAATTACCCATCTGTAACTTTTTTCCCTGAGGAGTAATAATATTTATTGAATACCTACTACATGTGGAGCTTGGGATTAGCATTTTCATATACATTATATATTTCACTTACAACTCAAAAGGTAGATATCCTCATTTTATAGAATAGGTGGTGGTGTGTCCAGGTCTGTGGAGCTGGAATTTGAACACAGGTCTGTAGGACTTTCTGGCTCCAAAGCCCATATTCTTGCTGCTGTTACCACAGTGGCTCTTAGTTTTCTTATGCTGAAGATACAATGAAAATCTCAGGTGTGATAGGTGAAAAATGCATAGCAGATTATGAGAGCTAAATCCTGGGACCTCAGCAAATTTTAAATATATAAATACTAATATAGCATATAACTTCACTTATAAAATACTATAAAGTTAAATTGAAAAACACAGTTGATTCCTTTACATCCTTGTTAAAAGCTATTGCAGATATAAAGAGTGAGGAACAATAGCTGACCTAATAATTACTAATGTTTATTGAGTGCTTACAGTATGCCAGTTATTCTAGGTACTTCACCATATATTTAATTTTCATAATGATTTTTAAAGATTTTATTATTCCTAGTTTTATAGATGAGGAAACTGAGGTACAGATGAATAGAGAAATGTGACCAAGAGCACACTGCTCCTGAGTGGTTGAGCCATAATCTTTACCCTCAAGCTTGGCTGCTGCCTGTTGTGACATGTATGCTGGTAGTTGGCTAGGCTTACTTTCTACCATCCTGGCAATATTCACCATTCAGAATTATGCTTCAGCAAAGTGAAATGTTGCTAGTATCATGGGCCTTCAGGGATAAGCTTCAACTGCTAAATCCATGAAGACCAAGAGTCTACTATGTTCAGTCTTACACGTGGAACAGTTACTGGGTTACATCCTGTTGATCTCCAACAGGAAGAACCGTAATCTTTAATCCACCATGCTTTTTCCATCTTGTACATGGTTCCTCTAAGAGTCTATGAGAGTGCATGTTTGCCCTCAGCCTATAATGCATATTCCTTACCCACTATTTTTTCACTGTCGAAATTCTTGTGCTTCAAGGACCAGCCTAAATGCTCCCTCTTCTTGAAATTGCCAAAAGTATTTCCGAGATCCTACACAGAGCATCTTATTCTATAGTGTATCAAGATCAGGCTCGTTATTTACATTTTTACCTCCCCTAAGTTAGGAGTATGTTGAAGGCAAATCCTATTCGATTTTACTCATCTTTTTGTCCCCCAAACAACCTCTGCCCAGTGGTACGCAAAAATAAGAATTTATGCTGGTGTTAGGCTGCTTCTGGATGTGATTTGGGTGTCCCTTTCCTTTAAGATGTCCAGTGTGGCCAAGCCCTTATCCCATTTTCCCCGTGCTCACATTTGATTGTCAGAACATCTATCCTAAAGCTGTACCTCTAACTTTCTGTTACAGTTTATCATGAGAGTTAGAACAACTTTAGTGTTCTGTCTCTTCTGGCCATCTCTCAAACCCCTTCTGAGTACCATCTCATCTGTGATAAAAAGCCAGCTCCTAAAGGTGGGGTTTCCTTTTAAAAGTCTGTTCCAGAAGCAGGTCATCTTCCTTATGCTCTTTGCACTCTGGCCTACTCATTTTGGTGATCTCTAGTACCGCACAAACTTATCCATCAGGAATTTTGGAGTCAGACAAGCCTGGGTTTGAAATCTGAAGTGTGGCATTTGTTAGCTATATAACCCTGGTTTTCATCTCTGTGAAGCAGGGATAATGAGGTGCATTTTGAAGATTCAATGTTATAATATATGTAAAGTGCTTGGCACATAGCAGGTGCTAAATGAACAGTAGTTATTATTTTCTTAATTGAATGTATGCATACTTTTTTTTCAGAGAGCCCGAGCTCAGCATATTGTACCCTGTACCATATCTCAGCTGCTTTCTGCTACTCTGGTTGATGAAGTGTTCAAAATTGGAAATGTTGAGATTTCACAGGTAAGTAAAAATAATTTGTGGAAGAGTCACTTAATCGTAGGAATGAAGAGTGAGATAAAACTAACATCATTTAAAAATACATAGGGGACTTCCCTGGTAGTGCAGTGGTTAAGAATCCGCCTCAGTGCAGGGGACACGGGTTCGAGCCCTGGTCTGAGAAGATCCCACATGCTGTGGAGCAGCTAAGCCTGTGCGCCACAACTACTGAGCCTGCACTCTAGAGCCCGCGAGCCACAACTACTGAAGCCCGTGCACCTAGAGCCCATGCTCCGCAATGAGAGAAGCCACCGCAATGAGAAGCCCGCGCACTGCAACAAAGAGTAGCCCCCGCTCACTGCAACTAGAGAAAGCCTGTGCGCAGCAACGAAGACCCAATGCAGCCTAAAATAAATAAATAAATAAGTTTATGAAAAAAATACATAGGGACTTCCCTGGTGGTCCAGTGGTTAAGATTCCACGCTCCCAATGCAGGGGGCCCAAGTTCAATCCCTGGTCAGGGAACTAGATTCTGCATGCCGTAACTAAGAGCCTACGTGCCACGACTAAAGATCCCGCGTGCTGCAGTGAAGATCCCACATGCCACAGCTAAGACCCAGTGCAGCCAAATAAATAAATAAATAAATATTTTTAAGAAAATACATAAGTGTTGCTTTGGTTTCCAAGAAAACCAAATTTTTTTTTCTTCTGGTCTAGGTCACTATTGTGGGGATAATCAGAAATGCAGAGAAGGCTGCAACCAACATTGTTTACAAAATAGATGACATGACGGCTGCACCCATGGATGTTCGCCAGTGGGTTGACACAGATGTAAGTAGTTGTTTTTGAATCAGGGTGGGGTTACTTTGGGACTTTGGAGACGTTGAACTTTTTTTTAGTCTTACTTTTTAAAGGCGGATCTTACTATAAAAATAAAACATAAGCAAGACATCAAAGGCAGAAACCTAACATGAAAGGCCAATACATTTGATGTCATAAAAAATTTTACATCTTTTAAACTTCCCAAAATACTATAAACAAAGTTAAAGGGCAAGTGACAGGACACACTAGAATGTAAACTCTGTGAGAACAAGGATTTTTATGTTGGCACTGTATCCCTAGCACCTAGAACACTGCCAGTTACATAGTGGGCCCTGAGTAAATATTATTTAAATTAGTGGGAAAATGTTTTGCAAAATACTACAAACATTTTAAATTTTCAATTATTGAAAGTTCTTACAAAGGAAAAAGCAACCACACCTTAGGAAAATGGGCAAAGAAATGCACAAGTAATTCATACTAGATGAAATACAAATTGCAACAACAATAAGAAAAGCAAGTTTGCTAAACATTAAGATACCATTTTTAACTTATTAAATTGGCAAAGGGGAAAAGAGAATGGCAATGTCCACTTCTATTGAGAGCAGTAGGCGCTTAATTTATGGAGTGATTTGTCACTGTTTGGGGAAGTGGATACCATCCTACCTTGATGTTATGAGCATCACCTTTCTCAAAAATCAGCCGATGATCAAAATCACCTCAGAAATGTTGACCTAGCACTCCACTGCCAGAAATGTACAATTAAGGAATAATTAAAGATACACGCAAAGATTCAGTTGTAAGATTGTTGATCATCACATTATTTATAATAATGGAAAACTAAAAGGAATCTCAATGTTAGCAATAGGATATTATTAATTAAATCATGGTATGTTTTTTTAAATGCTGCAAATGATGTAGAAATGTATGTATTGTCACAAAGAAGTGTTTACCATAAATTGTTGAGAGGAAGAGAGCATGTTAAAGGTAGTATGCATGGTGTGGCCCCATTTTTGCAAAGCAACATGTATATGAGTGTATGTATAAACATGGAGAAAATAGACTTAAAGAAAATATATTCTTTTTACCCTTTTTATTTTTTTTAATTATTTTATTTATTTTTAAAAATTTATTTATTTAGCTGTGTTGGGCCTTTGTTGCTGTGCGTGGGCTTTCTCTAGTTGCAGTGAGCGGGGGCTACTCTTGTGATGTGCGGGTTTCTCATGTCGTGGCTTCTCTTGTTGCTGAGCACGGGCTCTAGGCACACAGGATTCAGTAGCTGTGGCATGTGGGCTCAGTAGTTGTGGCTCACAGGCTCTAGAGCATAGGTTTAGTAGTTGTGGTGCGTGGGCTTAGTTGCTCCGCAGCATGTGGGATCTTCCTGGGCCAGGGATCGAACCTGTGTCCCCTGCATTGGCAGGCAGATTCTTAACCACTGTGCCACCAGGGAAGCCCCCTTTTTATTTTTCAATTAGGCAGAAGGCCTCTTGGTTTTTTATGTTGTTTTTAAAATACATTCATTATAGAACATTTGGATAATGCGTACTTTATATGCTATTTTCACTTCAAAAACCACAAGTCGTCTGTGAAGAATTAACTTGATAGTTATGCATTCTTTATTTTTTGCACCTCAGAAAAATAAAGGAGAATTCATTCAACAGTTATTATTGGAGTACTGATTCTGAACCAGACTGCTTGGTTCCAGGTAGACAAAGAATGCAAAAGACACAGTCCCTGCCATCAAGGGGGAAGGTAGTTACTAGAGATGCCTAATACTGCATGCTCATACAAAACGTATGATGCTCACTTATAAATATTTAAAGATACCCTGAAATCCCACATCCCAAAGATGACTACTGTTACAACACATTTTGGGAAATACCATTTCAGACATTTCTCTCTGCACATCTGTACATTCATGAGATGTATGCTTACAGTTTTACATAAAGGATAATATGATATGCAACTGCTCTGTAATCTGCTCTTTTCGCTCAAAACTATGGAGTGGAACTGATTTCTTAATGTCAATAAATACAGATTTACATCATCAATTTTGGTGACTGCCTGTTCCATCATAAGGATATATCATCCCTTGCTTATAGACCCAGTCAGGAAACATTTAGCTTATTTCCATCATTTGTCATTATAGACAATACAGCGGTGAGTATCTTTGTGTACATCTCTTCATGATTGAGATGATCTCCTTAAGATCAATTTAAACTAGGTTTTCTGCAGGAAATACACATTTTACATGTTTCTACTTTCTTTTTTGGTTAATCTTACATTTACATTTTTACATCTTTTATTGCCTTCCATAAAGGTACCAATTTACTTAGTGCATGAGAGTTCCCCGTTAGTTCTCCACACCCTAACAGTAGGTTTTATGAGTCTTAAATTTTTGTATCATAGTTTAAAAATACAGTCTTGTCATTGAGAGTTTTCTCATTTTTTATGTGTAATTCTTTGGTTTTAGTAAGATTGGATTTTTTTAAAACTTTATTCAGTGTTAATTTGTGGGGGGATTTTTAGTTGTCTAAGTCCTTTGATTCCCCAGGAGTGTTTGGTTATTTATTTTTGTTTTCAGGAGCCTGAAAAATAGTAACCTCTTATCATAATTATATGATTTCTCTAGTTTGTCTTTTGACTTTGAAAAGCTTTTCCTCGTTTCAGATTATTTTTCAATTCATTTTTCCTTCTATTATTTCTGTGGTTTCTTTTTATATCTCTATATATGATTAAGTCTTTTTATAATTAAATGATGTATTTTGGTAAAAGGAGAGAAGTATAGATCCAGCTTTACTTTTTGCAAGTGTTTGTTTGTTTTTAATTTTTATTGCAGTATAGTTGATTTATAATGTTGTGTTAGTTCCAAGTTGTTTTAAAATGTTCTTTGAGAGAATACAAAGTTTTATCTGTGGTACAGATACAGCTATGTAAAATAATAGGTAGAGTGAAATGCAAATAGTTGATAATCTCCAGGTAATGAGAATTGGGGTGTTTTTTATTTTTAAACACATAGATTCTATATTCTAGTTTTTTTATAGTTATGTATTTTATAATCAAAAAGAGCTTTGAGTCAGCTTATGTATTTTTCTTATAAATAATAGGTACATAGTCTAGAAAACCCAAAAAGAAATATTAAAATCATTTATAATTATCCAAGTTAACTTTTGTTAACGTTTTGATGTATATGTTTCCCCTTGTGGGAAATAAGCTTTTTTCCATGAGTCACAGCAGGTCTTCGCAGACAATGAATAGAATTCTGCATTATCATTTGGAACAGTATAAACTAACCCATTATACGAATGTGCACCTTTTGTTGGATATGTAGGTTGTTTTAAATGTTTTAGTATTCAAAACTATGCTGTGATGAATACTCTTAAAGCTAAATCTTTTTTTTTTAATTTTTTAATTTTATTTTATTTATACAGCAGGTTCTTATTAGTCATCCATTTAATACACATTAGTGTATACATGTCAATCCCAGTCACCCAATTCATCACACCACCACCCCCACCACCCCGCCACTTTCCCCCCTTGGTGTCCATACGTTTGCTCTCTAAATCTGTGTCTCAATTTCTGACCTGCAAACCGGTTTATCTGTACCATTTTTCTAGGTTCCACGTATATGCGTTAATATACGATATTTGTTTTTCTCTTTCTGACTTACTTCACTCTGTATGACAGTCTCTAGATCCATCCACATCTCTACACATGACCCAATTTCGTTCCTTTTTATGGCTGAGTAATATTCCATTGTATATATGTACCACATCTTCTTTATCCATTCATCTGTCTATGGGCATTTAGGTTGCTTCCATGACCTGGCTATTGTAAATAGTGCTGCGATGAACACTGGGGTGCATGTGTCTTTTTGAATTATGGTTTTCTCTGGGTATATGCCCAGTACTGGGATTGCTGGGTCATATGGTAACCCTATTTTTAATTTTTTAAGAAACCTCCATACTGTTCTCCATAGTGGCTGTATCAATTTACATTCCCACCAACAGTGCAAGAGGGTTCCCTTTTCTCCGCAGCCTCTCCAGCATTTATTGTTTGTAGATTTTTTGATGATGGCCATTCTGACCGGTGTGAGGTGATATACCTCACTGTAGTTTTGATTTGTGTTTCTCTAATAATTAGTGATGTTGAGCAGCTTTTCATGTGCCTCTTGGCCATTTGTATGTCTTCTTTGGAGAAATGTCTATTTAGGTCTTCTGCCCATTTTTGGATTGGGTTGTTTGGTTTTTTTAATATTGAGCTGCAGGAGCTGTTTATATATTTTGGAGATTAATCTTTTGTCCATTGATTCATTTGCAAATATTTTCTCCCCTTCTGAGGGTTGTCTTTTCGTCTTGTTTGTAGTTTCCTTTGCTTTGCAAAAGCTTTTAAGTTTCATTAGGTCCCATTTGTTTATTTTTGTTTTTATTTCCATTACTCTTTAAGAGGTCGATCAAAAAAGATCTTGCTGTGATTTATGTCAAAGAGTGTTCTTCCTATGTTTTCCTCTAAGAGTTTTATAGTGTCTGGCCTTACATTGAGGTCTTTAATCCATTTTGAGTTTATTTTTGTGTATGGTGTTAGGGAGTGTTCTAATTTCATTCTTTAACATGTAGCTGTCCAGTTTTCCCAGCACCACTTATTGAAGCAGCTGTCTTTCCTCCGTTGTATATCCTTGTCTCCTTTGTCATAGATTATTGACCGTATTAAAGCTGAATCTTAATACATGTTCTTTATTTTCTTAAATTTCTAAAAGCAAAGTTGCTATGCCAATAAGTATGTCCACCAGAAAGTTGTGTGCCTAAGAGCACTGAATGAGAGTGCCATAATTGTTTGCTTGTTTTTTGATGTGCATAACATAGAACTTGGATATTTTTATTCTAATTCCTGGTTTTATTTTTTAAAAATTAAATTCTAAAAGGCAGGACAAACTAGGTAGTGCTACATTAGGATCCTTTAGCTCTTACTTTGTAACTTTCTCTTTCTGTACATAATTTAGAAATTTTGAAGAGGCTTTCACCAGCATCACTAAAACCTAAGTGGTGTGTTTGTATTTTTTCTGTTAGGATGCCAGCAGTGAAAACACTGTGGTTCCTCCAGAAACATACGTGAAAGTGGCTGGTCATCTGAGATCTTTTCAGGTAAATTCAGAAAAAAAACAACAGTTAAAATGTATCTGCATGAAGCAGTTTCTGGGGTCATGCCTAAGTTTAGGATACTTAAGACTTAGTAAGTCTCTATGTTTAATGGGAGTTATATTGAAGTTATTTCATTATTTTTTTCTTCAAAAGGAAATAATGGGTTTCCTCAATATAAAACAAACAGAAAGGTAGAGAAAGAACAAGATCTCAGCCTACAGTTGCCATCTATGGCATTCATTAGGTGTAGAAGGTGGACATTGGATTTGGAGAATAGACTCTGGTTGTATAACCTTGGGAAAGTCATTGAACATCTCTATGCTAGTTTTGTTCTTTTGACTATATTTCATTGACTGTATTTGGATTAACTCTGAGTTAAAAATTTTCAGTATATAACACATTTTCCTCATTTAGTAAAATACTATAACCAAGAAAAGAGCCACAATGTTTTGACCTGAAATTGACTTGAATGTGCTCATTCTTTGTTCATGTTTCTCTCTTTATTTTAATAGAACAAGAAAAGCCTGGTAGCCTTTAAGATCATGCCCCTGGAGGATATGAATGAGTTCACCACACATATTCTGGAAGTAGTCAATGCACACATGATGCTGAGCAAGTCTAACAGCCAGGTGAGCAGCTTCATTCTCGTCGTTTTTTCTCTTCCCTGAAAAAACATAAACCACTTCTGTGCTCCGGCTTTGATTTCCTTGACATTTTGAAGATTGAGCCACAAGAAAGGCATCATTCAGTCCTCAAAAAAAATTTTCTCCATGAGCTTTGCTGTGTTATTTTATTCCTGATGAAACACTTTCCTCTCAAAATTACAAGTTCCCCTAACCCTGGTGGCTTGGATGACTGAGGCCAAGACAGGCTTCAAGTGTAGACACGTAATTATCAGCTGAGCTCTTAGCTTCAGGATTTTCAGTGCATATTCAGAGAAAAACCCCAACTAAGATAGCATTTTGCTGCTTTCCTTCCAACCTATTGGCTAAACAGGATAATTTATGCACCATTATTTTGTCCCTGCAATTATATTTCTTGCTTCATATCGAAATTTCTCAACATTTTCTGTGGTACAAATTCAGTTTGGTGAGTCCATCTAGGACCACATAATGGGTTTGCTGATCTGAGTATTAGAGTGCCCTTAGATGATTCTGGTGGCAAGGTGGAGGACTGGTTACAGTAGGAGGGACTGGAGCTGTTGCATCTTGTTTTGTGCCAAGCACTTTGCTAAGCCCTGGGGATACAAAGATAAATTCATTCAATTTATTGAGCCTAGTATATGCCAGTCATTATTCTAGGCCCTGGGAATATAACAGTGAACAAGATGGGTAAAGTGTCTGCCCTCAAATTTATATTCTTGAGAGAAATGGACCATCAGCAAGAAAACAAATATATAATTTTAGGTAGTTATAGGTACTCTGAAATTAAGCAGAGTAGGATAAGACAGTGATAGAGGAAATAAGAATGGTATAATTTTAAATGAGAGAAGAACATTCCAAGCAGCAGTAATAAAAAGTCAGAAGCCATGAGACTGGAACAACCTTGGCATACTTGAGACCAGCAAGAAGGCCAGACTGTTTGGAGTGAAGCAAATGACAGGGGAGGTGGTACAGGGATGTAGGCAAGGGAGCGAGACCCCGATCATGTAGGGCTTTGTAGGCCATAGTAAGGATTACTTTTTTCTAATTGACACTAAACCTTTAGAAGGTTTTGACGAGGGAAGTGATGTGGTCTGATTTACCTTTTTTAAAAGCTCACTTGAGCTGCTGTGTGGAGAGTAGACTATGAGACACCAAAAATAGCAACAGAAGTAATTCTGGGGAATGGTAGCAGCAGCTGGGTAAGAAGTGGTTGAATTCTAATACATTTCGAAGGTAGAGCTGACAGGACTTATTGGTTTAGATACAGGATATAAAGAAAAGAGAGGGGGGCTTCCCTGGTGGCGCAGTGGTTGAGAGTCCGCCTGCCGATGCAGGGGACGCGGGTTCGTGCCCCGGTCCGGGAAGATCCCACGTGCTGCGGAGCAGCTGGGCCCGTGAGCCATGGCCGCTGAGCCTGTGCGTCCGGAGCCTGTGCTCCACAGCGGGAGGGGCCACAGTGGTGAGAGGCCCGCGTACTGCAAAAAAAAAAAAAAAAAAAAAACTCCTAGGTTTGGGGCTTGAGTAACTAGATGAAGCTAGCAGGTTTGAAGGGTAAAATCCAGAGTTCTGTTCTGGACTTAGCAAATGCGACGTGTCAGACACCAAAATGGAGACCAGAATGGACGGTTGACTGTATAAGGCTGGGACTCAAAGGAGAGGTCAGGGGTAGAGAGAGAGAGCGTTGGGAGTCATCGTGTGGATGGTATTTAAAGCCTCGGATGAAACAAGATAACTAGTGAGTTAAGAGGTAAGAGACCTAAGCTCTGAGACACTAGCCTTTAGGAGTCTGGAGACACAGCAGAAGCCAGAGAAAGTCAAAGAAGTTGCCAGTTGGGCAGGAGGAAAATCAGGAAATGCGATTCTGTAGAATATTCTGAAAAGAGTACTTTAAGGAGGGAGTGGAGTTCAACTGTAGAATGCTGCCTAGAAGTCAAGTAAGGTGATGAGAGAGGTCTGTCGGATTTGGAAACGTGGATCTTCAGAAGAGAGGCTTCAGCAGCTGTTAGGGGAAATGTGGGTTAAAAAGAACGAGAATGGGTAGAAAGTTTATGGTGTTTATTTTATGACTATACTTGATAACCTATACATATGTATCAAATGTTCTATGATAAAAAATGGTTTTAAAGTGAGGATGGGTGGAAGCTGTGAGTATAGACAGTTATATTGAGGAGTAAGTAAAATAATCCTTTCCCTCAAAGAGTTTACCTTAAGCATTGAGGGTTCAGATCACTTTAAGCAGTGAAAGCAGTGAGGAGTGGCAAGTGCAGGGTGCTGTCAAACCACAGAGAAGAGTTTCCTGTCCTGACCTGGACATCAAGAAGGGCCTCCTGGAGGAGGTGATGCCTAAACCAAGTCTTAAAATACACATATGGGAGCAGGGGCACACCTGAAGCAGAACATGAGGTCATTTCAGCAGAGGTATCCAGGGAAGAAATAGTGTTCAGTTCAGTATTACTGGATCATAAAATAGGACTTCTGTTTCACCAGCAAGCAATGGGAGGGCATCTAGCTTGAAAACAAGAGACCATGACTGAATTTTGGTTTTTTTATTTAATGACCTCGAAGCATTGGCATTTAATGAACTTTTTTTTTTTTTTTTTTTTTGTCTGCTTTGGGTCTTCCTTGCTGTGCATGGGCTTTCTCTAGTTGCGGTGAGCGGGGGCTACTCTTCGTTGCGGTGCACGGGCTTCTCATTGCGGTGGCTTCTCTTGTTGCAGAGCACAGGCTCTAGGCGCGTGGGCTTCAGTAGTTGTGACATGTGGGCTCAGTAGTTGGGGCACAGGGGCACTAGAGCGCAGGCTCAGTAGCTGTGGCGCGTGGGCTTAGTTGCTCCACAGCATGTGGGATCTTCCCGGACCAGGGCTCGAACCCGTGTCCCCTGCTGCCCACCAGGCACTGTGCAAAGCTGAAGGGGCTTATGGGGGAAAGTGACAGGCAAACAGTGTGATGGCTACTATGAGAGGGAATGGGCCAAATGCTGTGAGAGCCAGGAAGGAAGAACACAACTAACTTTGGCCTGGGGGCATGTCAGGGAATTCTTCACAAAGGCGGTGACAATTAAGTTGGGCTTTGAAGGATGAGAAGAGTGTTTCCCAGGCAGATGAGGGGAGGAGCATTCCAGACATGGAATAACGTGTCAGAGGCATGTGTGTGACTGGCAGGAATTCCCTGTGTTGAAAGAGGGTGGTCAAGAATAAAATACAGACTTTGATGTCTAGTTGTGGTAGGTCTTGAATGTCCAGGAGTTTTATATTATTTTCACAGGCAGGGGGAGCCAGCTGAAAGCTTTTAGGTGGAGGAGAGACATGATCAGAAGTTATTACTTGGAGCAGTGAGGAGGGTTGATTGGAGTAGGAGAGACTTGCAGCTGAGACACCAGTCAGGAGACCAGGGGTGATGGGATCAATTCGAGCTGCGACACGTTGTGTTAATGGGCTGTGGTGACAGACTGTGGGAGGTGAGCGAGTGGAGACTCACAGATGGCCTTGGTCTACAGGACTGGGCTTGGACTTACTAATAGAAACGGAATATACCAGGGCAAGCAGGTTTGGGGAGGAAAGTAGTGAACTTTATTTTGAAGTGCGTGAGATAGCTAAGTGGAGGTCTTCAGTAGATGGTTGGGAACGAGGATTTGTGGCCTTGGAGGAGGTCTGGGATGAAATCCTGGGGGAACTATCAGCTTTTTGGAAGACAGGTAGACAAAGAGGCTGAGAAGGGATACTGAGAAGGTATAGTTTGAAAATTAAGTGGAGAACCAGAAGAATGTGGTGTCAGGAAGCCTAAGGAGGGGTACATTTCAAGAGGGGTGTGGTCAGCAGTGTCTGCTTCTGAGAGGTCAAGTGTTATGAGGACTGAAAGGGATTACTGGCTGTGTTGGTTGATAAGCATTGGTAAGTTTGGTGAGAACAGTTTCAGAGGTATATTTGGAGAGAATCCAAATAGTGCTGGGAAATGTAAACAGTGACTATAATCTATTATTTTTTAAAAGTTTGGTGGTATAAAAGAAGAAAAGAGGGTGATGAGAACTATGTCTCCTTTTCTCTCCTTGCAATGCTTCATGCGTAGTTGACACTCAGTAAATGCTTGCAGGATTGAAGCACCAGAGATAGATACCACTATAGCAGATCTCAGTAATTTTCTTCTCAGTGCTATTTTTCCTCTGGTTCCTGTCACATCACAAAAGAAAAGGAGGATCCAGGAAGGACCTTTCTCTGTTTGATATGATATGCTTCAGAGAATGACTTTATCTTCCTATGAAATGCTCATTAGACAATAGCTGTCCTTTCCAAGGGAAGCATTTGTTATTGGGAAAACTCTGCTTCGGGAATTCCCTGGCAGTCCAGTGGTTAGGACTCTAACCACGCTTTCACATGGCCTGGGTTCAATCCCCGGTCAGGGAACTAAGATCCCATGAGCCGTGTGGCGCAGCCAAAAAAAAAAAAAACTGCCTAAATTGTTTTTTTGTAAACTACTTATTAAGCTGTTTAAAAGAGCAAGGACTGTGTTTAAATTGGTGAATTTACTAATGTTGTAAACTTATTTCTTAATTCAGCCCTCTGCAGGGAGAGCACCTATCAGCAATCCAGGAATGGGTGAAGCTGGGAACTTCGGTGGGAATAGCTTCATGCCAGCAAATGGCCTCACTGTGGTCCAGAACCAGGTAAACGGCTGAGTGGCTCCAGACATGCAAGACACAGACAGTTGCAAATTATGTTACTTCCTTAATGGTGCTAAGTACCTGACTCATTTCTTTCCTATAAAGGGATTCTGGCTTACATAGGGGAACTGATTCAGAGTAGTTGCTAAAATCTTTCTGATTTGAATCTTCAGGTACTGAATTTGATTAAGGCTTGCCCAAGGCCTGAAGGATTGAACTTTCAGGATCTCAAGAATCAGCTCCAACACATGAGTGTAGCCTCAATCAAGTGAGTATTTGGTTTCTGTGAACTAGGGCTCCAGAATTGTACCCGTTTCCCCTCACCAGGATTTCCTGGTAATGAGAAGTAAGTTTAAAAAATAAAAAATTAAAAAAACCGTTGACTAACGAAAGCGAAGCTGTTCAGCCATGGAAAAATAGAAAAAGGACTCACAAAGATGGTGCTGCCTGTCACTTCACTCATTCATTTTTCATTCAGCAAATACTAAGTCCCATTATGTGCAAGGGATGTAATTTTGAGCAAAAATTGACCAGATACCTCTTGTGGATATTAGTCTGGAGGAATGAGATCCTAAGCTCCTAGCCCTCAGGTGTACATTTGCGTTGGCGTTACTGTCCCCACTGTGCAGTGTTCCTCAGGCTATCTGGACCTGAAGCCATTAGACAGTCCTTCCAACATCCTTGTTCTGATAACCTGTTAGACAAGCAGCTTCCTGATTCCAATGAACTAATCAAACAAACTGAGTATTATGGTGTTTGTGATAGTTGTTACTATAAATCAGTTGATATTCTAGGTCTTGATAGAAAAGAATACTCAGGTCTCATTCCATTTCCTGTCCTATAAGATGAGGATAATAATTCCTATCTTAGAGTTACTGTGATGATGAGGTGCAGAATGTCTGTCACAATAGTAGGTGCTCTATAAATTGTTACTCTTATTAAATATGTTACTGACACTGACCCTGAGGACCTTTAAGGATTTGAAGGTGTCATACCATTTCTAGAAAGACCTTTCCTTTCCTTCTTGCAACTTGATTTCCCAGAGGGGAATGAGAGGGTCGGTGGATGAGTGAGGACTTATTTTTTTTATATAGCTGTTTATACTGGGAGACATTATATGCAACCGGAACTATAGCTTTAGATCCTGGTTTCAGTTTGCTTAGACTGGTATTTAAGTGAGGTCCTATTTTCTTTGCTTTACACAACTTGGGAGAGGCATCCAAGGCAGCCCTAAAGCCTTTGTCTCCATGGATTACCTCAGTTTTGTAATTTTACTGGTGTTTCTCCCTGCAAGAGCCTTCCATGAGCAAAATGGTCATGAATTCTTCTCAGCTAAGATAGAAAGTAGGGAAATGAGTGAAGTTTACAGATTCAGCCATATTCAAAAGGCAGTTTCCTTTCTTCTGCATTTGGTTTTTTCTTTCTTTCTAGGCAAGCTGTGGATTTTCTAAGCAACGAGGGACACATCTATTCCACTGTGGATGATGATCATTTTAAATCCACAGACGCAGAATAACAGGATCTAATTGGGTACCCGAGATATTTTCCAGCCGGACTTTTTACGCAATCTCTCGTCTCCAGCTGTGCATATATTTGGCAGATTGACTTCTAGGAAGTAGGTTTCATCTATAAAAGGCTTCAATTGACATCCTTTTGAAACTTACTACTCTTCTGTGTTTCTGAAGCTCAGAGGGATATGGGCAACTGACAGGGATGTAAACCAGGGCGGAGTTTCTTAAAGAAGTTACAAATTAATTAGTTACAATATCAGGATAAATGGAATTGGAAGAGGGATGCTACCAAGAGGGTTGGGCGGTATTACTTAAATAATACTCAGGAGTTTTTATTCCTAAATTGTTGCCTGTTAAGAGCAGGACTAGGGCCTGTCAGCAGAGAGCTAGCCATGAAGCCCACTAACCTCTGCCTGCTTTTGTTCCCCACTTTGGTTATGTGGTTATGTGTTGTTACTTTCAGAATTGCGCTTTCTTTCACCTTGTCATAATTGCTGCCAAAAGTGTGTTTTTATAAGCATGGGGTTCTAGAATGGTGGCTTCATGGGGCAGAGAGAAAGATATGTGTTTTGTACAAAATAAGTACATTCATAAGTTTAATAAAATAGTTCTATTGCAGTAACTTGTAAAAATGTTCTTTTTTTTACACTGTGATAATTAATACTTTATCATCTCAGCTAACTCAGAGATAAGTTAATGAGGTGTAACATGCAAATAAAAGTTCTATAAGTGCTTTAACTGTGTTTCTAAATGAGATCTACCAGCAGCTGTGTGGAGAAGGCGCCACTCCCTTGGTTTCTGACAGTGAACAACAATGTGGTTGTTATTTTCTGTACGTGCAGGATAGTTCCCATCTGGGGAGCTGTGCAGATGCTTAAAGGTCAGTCAACCAGTATGTTCATTTGCAAGTATGTCCATTCTTGATTGTTTCCTAAAAGAAAGAACAATGGCTAAAAACAGGTTTAAAAAAGCGTATCCATTTGAATGTGGAATGCATGATAGGATACTTTTATGGGTGGTGGACTTCTCTTTCTAGTTACCATGCTAATGCCCTCCAATGGGCAAGGGGGCAATAGCAGTGGTTCTGGGTAGAAGTCACGTTTTCTTTTGATTTTGAATTCTATGATTTAGCGATCAAAAACTACTTACTCATTAATTCAGTGAGTGTTTATTGAATACCTACTGTGTCAACCCATTGGTCAGCTACTAGGAATATAAAGCAAAATAAGAGATTGATGTCCCAGGACTTGCTGATTCAGCATTCCCAATAACACAGAGTAGCTACTCAGGGATACTGAATTCCCTTCCATCTTGGCACTGACACGGTCTCACAGGAGCTCTGTGGATTCTGAGCACTGTGGGGACCCGTGGGGCTGAGCAGAGGTAGGCCACTCCTCAGCAGAGTGAAACGCCAGCCTCTGTAGAGCTTCTAGCTGCTCAAGCCAGGAGAACTTGCATTTTGGATATTTGTGGTCACCTGGGATGTCAGGTATACAGTGTTCTCTTGGTACATTGTTGAGACAGCAGGAACGGCACTATGACCCAAGTTATCAGAAATCCCCAGTGTCACAGCCAAGCCATGAGTCCAGCCTAGTCTCAGGAAGATCTCTTTAGGTGTACAGGTGGGAGATGAGGCTCCTTGGGAAATAGTGGTACTTTATTGGATTTAACTAGAGAAAAGCCAGTAAGAATTAGTGTCCTATGTGAATTAATATATTTGTTTTTTAAAATGCTGTTGAGGGAAATTGAAAACTCTTGATAAATTTTTGAGCATGCACCCCCAGGTTATATAGCGGTTATTTACATCAGTTACTATATTAGTTTGTTATATATATTACAAAACACTCAAAATTAGAAATGAAAAAGGATATTAAAAATAAACATGAAAGGATGTACCAACACAGTTGACCCTTGAACATCACAGTTTGAGCTGTGCAGCTCCGCTTATACGCAGATTTTTTCCAATAAACACATACTACACGATCTGCAGTTGGTTCAGTCTGCAGGTGCGGAGGGCCACCTGTAAAGCTGTATGTGGATTTTTTGACTGTGTGTGGGGTCAACTGTAATTCTTCTCTGTTTCCCAGTCAATCATCTTGTGTGCTCACTTTGGAGACCACTGCTTGGGGGAATCTCTAGCCCCATTATAATTCCCTCCCCACCACCCAGGGGTTTATTCCAGAGGTAAAGAAGACAAAAGCACCCTGAGGGTGGTATCTGCCTTTGGTCCATTCCCTTCCTACCCTCACTGCTCTAGTAAGACATTCACAGTTGTGGATTTCAAACATGTTTTCCTTTTAAGCCCAGCTTTCCCTGCTATGCAATTGCTGCCTTTCTCCTCACGGCAGCGTTTGGCCACTCGGAAATCCCCTTTTGTGGCAACTGGTGGCCCTCTCCTCTGCTCCCCTTTTGTGATCTTGCCCAATTTGGTGCCAAGATTAACTGCAAACATGAAAGTGAAACTGTTGACATATGCGTGGGGTCCTGATCCGTAGGGGTTCGGTGCCAAGGAGGAACTTTCTGTCTCTTGCTTATTGCTTTTCCCAGAGTACTCTCTTCCTCAGGGTCCTCCTGTGTGGTAGAGATTGCGTCTGTGGAGGAGGGTGTGGGAACTGGTGTGGAGATGAGCATGGGTGCTAGATACTGGGGACTGGCCCAGTAGCACGTAGTCACCGCTCAGTGGTCACCTGGAGAATGCCCTGCTGGAGTGTGGCGGCCTGGGAAGTACATGGGTCCAGAGAGCCGGAGGGATGTTAGGAGGCAAAGGAAGGACACACTCAGGTGTAGTGCCTCGAATCCAGGAGTGGGAATTGGACCCTCTTTCGGCTCCCGCCTCCACTGGACACTCCTTCCATCTTTTTGTCTCTTTCCTGTCCTCCACTGACCATGGTGCTTAATTCCGTGCCTGCATTAGCCCAAGAAACCAAAGTCCCACTACTTCTAGGAAGTGAGGCCTGTGGTCTTACCTTACTGAACAGGCCTTAACTGACCCTGGAAACTGAGTTATTCTCTGCATAGACACAGGCTTGTATTTCTTCTCTTATCTCGTTATACCGGCTCAGTCTCCACAGCCCAGGAACATAGTATAAACACTGGGATGAATTCCATGACTGGGAGACAGTGTAAGCATCTGAAAGGGGTGTTGGTTTTAGAGACAGGTACAGCTCTCAGATCTTGGTCAACAGTAATGATACTAACATGTTTACTGAATGTTTATTATGAGCCAGGCACTGTGCTAAATGCTCTACAGATATTATCTCAGTCGATCCTTAAAACAATCTTTTGAGGTAGATAACTTAGTTCCATTTTGCATGTGAAGAAACTGAAGCTTAGAGAAGTTAAAATCACTTGTAGGTGGTGAGCAAGGATCCTGACCCAGGCCCATGACTAGCCTGCCCGCTGAAGCACACTAGACTAGTTTGTTTCCCGATCTTTAAAACCAGGCCTTGTCTACCTCAGAGAGTTGATTTAGATAGGCTTTGTAGAGGGTCTGGTACACAGACAGAACTTAATAAGTGATAATCTCTTATCATTTTTCCGGAAGCTCAGATGTCATTTTTATTCTGTGGTTTTAAAGTGAAATAATCTTGGATAGTCACCTACAGCGGTCATGTGCTGGGTGCTGCAGAGATGAGGAAGACAGTCCTGGTCCCTCAGGGGCTCGGAGCCTGGGTGGGGGACGGGGAGAGGGAGGGGAGAGTGGGGCAGGGGCGACCAGCATTACAGTGCAGTGTGTCATCAGGATTGAGTCCCCTTTACCAAGAGGCAGGAGGCCCTGTGCTGCCATCACCAAGGTGGGCAGCCTCTTGGATTCCTTTCTGCACTAACCAGTGGGACAGCTGGTGTTGGGGTGCAGGACTGAGTAGAACCCAGCTGGCTACGTGATACCAAAGCTCCGAGGCTGAAGGAGCCAAATGCAAAGTGCTGGGCCCAGAACAGCCAGAGGGAAGCTGGTGTGGGGTCTATCCTATTTCCAGTCAGTCCCCACCCGGCCACTCCTTGTCCACAGTCTGATTTCTGAGAGACCTTGTCCAAGGTCCTCTAAAGGCTTGTAATAGTTGGCTGATATCTCGGGTTCCCTGAGAAGCAGCAGTTAGGAAGTAAGGTTCCTCCAGCACCTAGAGGGTTTTCGGAAACTGCTCAAGTACTTCTTCATAATCATGTTCACCACCTGCAAAAGAATCCAAGTCAGTGAGGACCTTTGGTCTTAGGTTCCTTCCCCTCTTTAGGGTACTTTCCTCCCTTGAACAGGGGAGGGCTTGGTCTGGGTGCTCTAAGGTCCTTGCTAGCCCAGAAACCACAGTTTGTTGTGTCTCAACACTTCGCAAACATTCTCCTGTGTGCCTTGGGGAGGGTAGTTGGGGGATGAAGTCATTTTCCTTGCCAGGGCCCTGGAGCCACTGGGAGAAGGACAGTAAGGGACCCTTCAGCCTAAGCCCATCTCATATAGGCCTGTCCATCCAACTGGGACTGTGGAAGGGTGGCTCACGAGCAGGGCCCTGCTGAGGGTATGGCCAGCACCATCAGAGGCAAAAGCAGCAGCAGAATGGCATGGGGGAGGGGAGAAGGAAAGACAGGGGTGAACAGGGGCTGACAGACTCACCTGTATCCCGAGTGATGGGCTTAGTGGGCCTGAGACCCTTCTTGTGACCAGGAGTCTCACTGTATAAATTGCAGCTGTCCTTGGTGACCTCTCGCAAGGTCTTCCTCCTGGGTGTAGGCAGCAGAGGTGGTTCCTGCAATTCGAAGGCTTCAGAAGACTGAGTGGGAGAAAAAGCAGAAGTTATCAGGGTCCCAAGAAATGGGGTAAGAGAGTACCTGAAATGCAATTTCCTTCAAATCTCACTTCCTCTGCTCCCCTCTGAACTTCCTTTTCAGTGTATGGCTTCTCAGGACCCCAGGTGTTTTTGCTACAAGCACTTGAACTGTTCTTTCGCAGGGGAGAAAGGGGCCAGGGTGAGACATGATAGGGTTGGGGGCTAGAGACAGGGTGTCCCTGCGTTTTTGTTTTTTTTTTTTTTTTTTGGCGGTATGTAGACCTCTCACTGTTGTGGCCTCTCCCATTGCGGAGCACAGGCTCCGGATGCGCAGGCTCAGCGGCCATGGCTCATGGGCCCAGCCGCTCTGTGGCATGTGGGAACTTCCCGGACCGGGGCACGAACCCGTGTCCCCTGCATCGGCAGGCGGACTCTCAACCACTGCACCACCAGGGAAGCCCTGTCCCTGAGTTTTTACACAGGGATTTGGTCATTGTCCTCCAAATCTTTTGCTGAAGGAGAAAAAAGTAGTCACAAAGCCTCAGGACAAACAGAGTACAGAGCTGAGAGGGGTCCCAGAAGGAAGAGGACTTTTATTGAAATCCTACCATGTGCCAGAAGCTGTATGTATATCCGTTCATTCACCCTCAAGTGACTCTCTGAGGAGCTGTTTGAGTTCCCAGTTTACACGTGAGGAACCAGGCTCAGAAAGAGTGTGCCATGTCAAGCCTCACACGGGATCCCTGGCCGGGCCAGGCTTCAGACGCAGAGCCATGTCTGTGACCTGTAAAGCCGCTCCTCTTCCCACCACGTCATGCTTTCAAAAGCAAACAGTACGGCTCCCTGATGAGCAGCGGAGAATACTGATTCCCAGGGAGGGAAATTGCTGGTTCTAGGACAACAAGCAGGAGCCATCCCAGAGGAGCCGTCAGGAACCAAGGCTGGGACGGAGGTCTCAACTCTTTGTACCACATTCTTTCCAGCACTGTCACAAGGCCTGTGTTTCAGATGTCCCAGTCTATTTTTGGTTCTGTCAGAAAACGACTACCCTACCCCCTGCCCCACAGATACAAGCCCCTTCTGGGGCTGAGATCGCTCAGGGTTCATCTTTTTAACTTCCACTGCCATCCCACTGCCTCCCCACACAGTACGAAATCCAAGTCTCTGCACATCCCAAAACAGTATGCTTGTTACAGTTTACAAAGTGCTTTTTATGTAGATCACTCCCCCCACCCCACCACGCCCCCCATTCTCAGCAGAGCATGGCTATCAGCGCCCACCTCAGAGGGATGCCGTGAGAGCTGGGTGGGGCAGTACGTACGTGTAAGGGGCCACCCCAGGGTAAGTGCCCCATGAGTAGAGACTAACAAAACAGCACTGAGAGTTAGTGATGTTGTCCCAGGCTCACTGGTGAGGAAGTACAGCCCACGGAGCGAGGAAACAGGGACGTGAACCTCGTGTTTCTGACTCTGAGGTTCTTTGCCCGCTTGTTGTGATTCAGTTTGGTTCAGTTCGGACTCACTGGCACTTTCTCTGCCTGCCTTGGAGTGGGAGGTCCCCACCCCACAGGACTCTTGTTCTAGCCAGAGACCAAGTACAACTAATTAAAACTACATGGCCTCCCACTTCCAAGCTATGTACAGCGTGCAGTGTGACTACAGAAGAGGGAGAACTGTCACCGCCTTGGAGGACATGTGAGCTGAGCCTCGCCCGTGAGCCTGAAAGGAGGAAGAACGTTCCTGGCAGAAGGACTGGCGTGTGTGAAGTGCTGAGGCAGGAATCCTGGCATACCGAGAGCGCCAGGAGTTCCTCTGTGGTTGGAGCTGCTGAGCAGTGGTGGAAGGTGGGCCTGGGAAGGTGAGACTGAAGTCAGCTATGAAGGACCCTGGATACCATGTTCAGGGGTTCGCATTACCCCCAGCAATGGGGAGCCACGGAAGGTTTCAGAAGGCGGGGCTGAGGCCCCATAGTGACCAGGGGAGGATGTGGGAGGCCGTCTGACAGCCGTGGGGAGGGGTTGAAGAGGCTGCTGAAAGTTTAGGTGAAAAATGGCTGTAGCTTGAGCTAGGGAGTGACAGCAGGGGCAGCAGAGAGAGGTAAAGCACCGTGAACTTGGAGTCACAAGGCTTCCGCTCCAGTTCAGCCCACCCCATTTATAAACTGTGTGACTTTGGGTGAGTCTGAACAGTCGCTGAGACCTCATTTTCTCGACTGTAAAATATGGATGATCACACCAATGTCAGGATGGTCAGGATCGAATAATAGGTACAAAGCGTGCACGTTTATAAACTGCACGTTCTGGAAATAGAGAGATGTAGAGAACAAGCACATGGACCCCAAGGGGGGAAAGCGGGGGTGGGTGGGTAGTGGCGGCGGCGGGATGAACTGGGAGATCAGGGTTGACATGTATACACTAATGTGTATAAAATAGGTAACTAGTAAGAACCTGCTGTATAAAAAAATAAAATTCAAAAATAAATAAATAAACAGACTGCACATCCTGTACAGCTGTAAGAGAAGCGTGATGCGAGACAGACAAAGAAGAAACGGCAGGACCCCAGTGATCCCTACAGGTGACCCCTCCCTGCCCACTTGGGTTCTGTTGGTACCTTGACGCCTTTCGCCTTGCTGACCTGCTGCTTCTGCCCACTGAGGCCCTTACTTTTCGGAGGCCTGGGTGGGGGAGCTTGACCCTCAAAGGCCGGTGACTTCCGAAGGCGATAATAGAAGGCCTCTGTCAGCTCCTCCACTGGGACTACGGGGAGGGGCCCAGCCGGCTGGCTTGGCTGCCCCTCAGCTTCCACAACAGTCAGGTCCAGCCACCGGGGAGGGACCTCGAAGCACATCTCAGGGTTGGAGTCCAGGCTGACCACCAAGAAGGGTTCCATGATCTTCTCCTCCAGCCGCAGGCCCAGGAAGGAGGGCAGAGGGTCATCAGGGTGGCTGGTGTCCTTGGTCACCACCTTGACCTCACAGGGCAGTGAGAACTGGGCAATCAGATCCTGCAGGCTGTAGCGCCGACCATCACCCAACTCTTCCACGAAGCCGCCAGAGAAGTGGAGGGGCAGCAGAATCTGTTCTTGGTCCTCTTCCTCTTCACACTCTTCCTCCCCAGGCTGGTCACTCAGCCGCTGACACACCAGGACGTCTATGTCCCTCTCTTGAACCCCAAGGGCCTGGCCAGACCCCAACACCTCCAGCCTGTCTCCCATGGCCAGGGACGTGAAGCCGGGGTTCTCCAACCCGTCTCCTTCACAGTCCTTTGTGGCCACTACCCGGAGTGGCTGGCCTGGCTGGAGAGCACCCAGGAGGTCGTAGGCCGTGGGGAACTCTCTTGGCCGCCGCCGCAGCTTGCCCTGGTAGGCCCCGGAGATCATGAAGTGTCTGGGCACTTTCCGGCCCTTGGTTGAGGCCAGGAACCGCCAGGGTGGCGAGGCCAGGCCATAGATGCAGAGCCTCTGGCCCTTCTGTAAGGAGCTCAGCCACGGGCTGAGGAAGATGGGGGGCCCCTCCGGGACTTCCAGGATCTCTGTGGGCAGGGGGAAGGGGCCTCCCCGGGCCAGGGCCTCGCTCAGCAGCAGCGGTTGCATGAAGTGGATGTGCTGAGAGGAGGCGGTGATATCCTCCACGTCAACCTCCAGGGTGGAGGGGATCTTGACGATGGTCCTGCGCACTGTGGAGGGGAGAGGCCAGCTCAGGTGCGCACCCTCCACCCCTCAGAGGTCTGAGCCTGCTAACCTCTTTCCTGTCTTCATCTTTTCTTTCATGCCAGCGTTTTCCTATCGTACCAGATTCCTTGCCCACTCTTTCTTTCAACCTCTTTTTTAAAAGTTACTATAAGAAGTTTTTAAAATATTTATAAAAGTAGAATAGTATAGTGAACCCCAATGTACCTGTTACCCAGCTTCAGCATTTAACCCATGGCCCATTTTCTTTCCTTTATACCCCCACCTATCCATTCCACCTCCACTGGATTATTTGGAATCAGAATAATCACATCTTGCCATCTGTGACTGTTTCAATGTGTATTGCTAAAAGAAGGGGTAATTAAAATTTCAAAAATAATAACCACTAGGCTATGATCACATTGAAATAATAATAATTTGATGATTCCTTAATATCACCGAATATCCAATCAGTTCACTTTTAAAATTTTAATTGAATTTTGAATGTAATTTTATAAGCTGTCTTTCCAAATCCTTTCTGGATTTAAATAGATAGAACCAAATCAAGAAAAACACTGACTACATGACTTTGGACAACCTCCTCCTGTCCTGGCCTTGATAGTGCCTGGTGCATAAACTGTAAGAGTGAGGAAAACTGGCCCACCCACTATGTTGTTTGAGCCGCACCACACGGAAGACAGAACAGGGGATGTTCTCCCTGTTTTGCAGATGAGAACACTGAGGCTCCGAGGAGTGGTGGTGACTTCCCTCAGGTCACATGGTTGGGATTTTTGCTCTGTGCCAGATGAGCTGATAATTGGCTGAAGCTGGGAGATGGGCACATGCGGGTTCATTATACTGTTGTTTTTTTCTTCAGAATGCTTTATAAATTACCTGAGCTGCCTCATTCTCCAGGGCAGTCAACTTGTTATTTTTACAAAAACTAGTAAACAAAGCATAGGTTGTTTCTTAGGACAGTCCTCAGGCGGGCTGCTGGCAGCATCCAGAGCAGGGTTGGTGAGGCAGAGGCAGAACCTGGCCAGTCAAGAGGCGAAGGCTGAGTGGAGGTTGAAGAATGGGGGTGCCCTGGGGGCCTCTACACATACACCCATTCTTGTACCTCTGCCCCAGCTTGGCCTCCGACCGGCCAGACCTGGCCAGGTTCTGCCTGTGTTTCACCAACCCTCTGTGTGCAGCCACCGGCCTGTCCTAAGAAGTAACCTATGAAACAGCTGGGGGATTCAGCCAGACAGTACCCTCCCAGACAGGAGGCCCTTCACGAACAATCTTGCTTTCCCCAGCAACAGGAAAATATATTTCTCCTGAGCAAACGGTCAACGCTGCACTTTCTAGCACTATGTTTCTTTGTCCTAGCTGCGGGCAACCTTGCAGCCCAACTTTTGCCAAACTTTATAAAGTATGTGGGACCTCACTCAAGTTACCCGTTTTCCTATCTCCTTTTGCACCTAACTTCCACTATTGGGGATTCTTTATTCTGTTACGTTGTATATACCAGGTAAACCACCTGGAATCCCTGGACTATCCACGGGGATAAGGGGCATCTTCCCATCAGAGCAGCTCCCCAGGGCCCCCTCTGTCCCTCCCGCCCCCGGGCCCACCCATCTGCCCGGGGAACTCACAGTGCATGATGGCTTCGACCTCATACTGGGGCATCAGGGTCAGGGAGCTCCAGGGGAGGGCGGGGCAGGTGAGGATGGCGTCCCTCAGGGCCGGGTCCTGCAGCACCTGGAGCAGAGTCCGAGGGGGCCCAGGCTCCAGTTCCCAGAAGGGCCCCTTCTGGGACAGGGGCAGGTGCATAAGCACCTGCTGGGCCCCGGTGCCCAGCACACAGCGGGCACAGCAGGTCCCGAGGTGCATTTCCACAGCCTCAAGCTTGAGGGGCTGCTCCTGAGGCACCACCCTGGCCTTGGTGGTGATTCTGTGGGTCGACATGAAGCAGATGGGCAGCTGTTTGGAGCTCTGGGTTGCAGCAGAGACCAGCTCCTCCAGGGTTCCATAGCTCTGGGGGCCAGTGAGGGGGCTGAAGTTGCCTGTGGGGCACAGCAGGGCGTGTCAGGGTGGGGCAGACATTTGCCCGGCCCAGGGCCACATATCCCGTGCCCAGGTCTGGCTGCAGAGAACCAGCCAGGATTCCCCGAGGACAGGGGCCAAGGGTGGGCCAGCATTTGGATATCCAGGCTGCAGGGCTGAGGGACGGCAGGCAGCAAGTGACCATTGCAAATGGACAGTGAGGGCAGGGGTGGGGACAGTTCCTTCTGACACAGGCACGGACACAGAGGGATTGTCACCAGAGACAGAACAGAACAGACACACTGCCACATTTTCCTACCTCCTGACCCCACCTGCCTCTCACTCTGCCACCTTTGTCTCCAGATACCTCACCACTGCTCCATTCCCACACACCAGCACCTACCACCCCATTCTGGGTGGGTGAGTGCCACAGTCCCTCCCAAACTAGAAACCCAGGAGCTACCGGCCAAATGACCTCTGACCACCCCTCTACCCCTCCCCCTGCCCTGTCCATTCTTCTGCCACCAGACTGGCCTAAAATACCCCATGTCTGGACATAATATCACTTCCAGGGTCTTCCTGCCCAAAACCCTCAACACAAATCTATTCAAGGAAGCACCACACAAAGTCGGTCTGAGGGACATTCTGCAAACATACTGATCTAGACTCTTCAAAAATGTTGATATCAAGACAAAGGAAGGCTGAGGAACTATTGCAGCCTGAAGGAGACTAAAGGAGGCCAACTGAATGTCATGTGCAATCTGGGACTAGATTCTGGATCAAGGCAAACACCGGGCTATCAAGGACATTAGTAGGGCGGCTGGTGAAATCTGAATACAGACTGTGGGTTATACAGTAGTGTTGTATCAATATTAAATTTCCTGAATTTAATCACTGAACTACAGTTTTGTGAGTGAATGTCCTTGTTTTTTAGGAGATACGCTAAATATTGGGAGTAATATTCAGATGTAATGGGGCATCGTGTCTATAACTCTCAGATGGTTCAGAAAAAGGATATATATACACACACATATATAGTAATATATGTTCATATGTATATATGTGTGTGTGTGTATGTATATATAATATACAGAGAGAGGGAAAGCAAACGTAACAACATGCTTAACTGGTGAATCTGGATAAACAGTATACAGGAGTTCTAGCAAGTCTTCTGTAAATTTGAAATAATTTCAAATTTTTTAAAAACCCTCAAAATACAAAACAAAACACATCACTTCCCTATTTAAAAGCTCTTTGGCGGGCTTCCCTGGTGGCGCAGTGGTTGAGAGTCCGCCTGCCAATGCAGGGGACACGGGTTCGTGCCCCGGTCTGGGAAGATCCCGCATGCTGCGGAGCGGCTAGGCCCGTGTGCCACAACTACTGAGCCTGCGCTCTAGAGCCCACAGGCCACAACTACTGAGCCTGTGTGCTGCAACTACTGAAACCCATGCACCTAGAGCCCGTGCTCCGCAGCAAGAGGAGCCACCACAGTGAGAAGCGCGTACACCGCAACGAAGAGTAGCCCCTGCTCACCGCAACTAGAGAAAAGCCCACGTGCAGCAACGAAGACCCAACACAGCCAAAAATTAAATAAATTTATAAAAAAATTAAATTAAATTTTAAAAGCCTTAAAAAGAAAAAAAAGAACAAAATGTGTCCGTGTCCCACACAAGCTCCCCCAGCCCCCCTGCGGTCTGGCTCCCGCTCACCTCCCCACCACTTGCCCCTCACCTGGAACCCATGCCCTCACTGGTCCCCTTCAGCGATCACAGGAAACCATACTGAGAAGAAGCCCGCAGAGGGTGCCTGCTCTGAGCCCAGCCCTGTTCTAAGTGCATCATCCATGGGAACTCATTTAATCGTCACATCAAGGCTGACTGCTCCATTACAGAAGAGGAAGCTGAGGCGCAGAGAGGTCACGGGAACTAACCACGGCCACAGCTAGTAGCCGGCAGAGGTGGGATTCCCATCCAGGCTGCTGGCTTCAGCGTCCAGGCCCATGGTCCACCACACTACCCACCTCCTGCAATGAATGCGCTACGGGGGGTTTCTGGAGCACCAGTGTGCTCATGCTACTCCCTCTAGCTGGGATCCTTCCTCCAGCTGAGGTGCCACCTCCTCCAGGAAGCCTGCACAGACCTCTGAGGCAGGCCACTCCTGCCCGGAGCCCTCTCCAAACTGGTGCCTGCTTGTGCTGTTGTCCTCCTCACTGCCATCCTGGAAACTCCCTGCCGGAGAGGGCTGCATCTGCTTCATCCCGAACCCCATACCCCAGCCCCCAGCACGAGGCCTGGCACACAACAAGTGTCAATAAGTGTTTGGTGAGTGAATGTGGGAGCGAATAGGAAAACTGGCATGTGGACAAAGACATGAAACAAAAAAAGGCCCAGCCAAGAGGCAGATGTAATCAGAGACGGACACGGAGAGGACGCAGCCACGCCAGCTCAGGACACCGTCAGAGGATATTCGGGTCTCGGGGCTGGGCAGTGGTGGATGTGAGAGCAGTGTGTGCCAACCCAGAGGGGTGGGAGTTTGTGCTGGGGTCACGTGTGCCCGAGGGTGTGCCTGGAGGGTTCCAGGGCACTCAGGGAGATACAGGTGCCTGCCTTACCCTGGAAGTTAGGAGTGAGCTCCATGGTCTGGCCCGTCCCCGGGTTCTCGCAGACCACCTTCTGGAGGCGAACACAGGTGACCTTGATCAGGTCTCCTGTGGAGAGGCAGCACTCATTCCCAGAGATCTCGTAGATGGAGCCTGCGGAGACAGTCAGTTTCACCCGTTCAGCAAAGGCCAAGCGCTGGGCGGCCTGTGCCCTGTTCCCCCGAGGCACTTCTCGGCCACACCTTTGCACACGTTGTTCCGGTGCCTGGAATGCCCTTCCCTGATGCCGCTCTGCCTTCTTTTAGCACTGACTGTACCCCTCTGTGGTCACATCCCCTTGCCTCCTGAACTCAGCTCACAGGGCAGGACTGATGCATCTCAGCCAGCACAGGCCCAGCCTCGAAGTGTGTGTGTTTAAGTCATGAATGAGTAAACAACCCAGTAAATCCCAGTTCCCTTATTAGCTACAAAATCAGGCCCAGGGAGGTTCAGTGACTGCCCCGAGATCACAGAAAGCCAAACACCCACACTGGCGCTTTCTTCTTCAGATGACTTGCTGTTAAGAGAAGCACAGGAGGGGATGGCGGGCCGCTGACAGGGTGGGCCCAGTAGGCGGGTCTGGGCCCTGACTTAGAAGGTTTAAAGGGCTATAGCAGGGTCCAGAGCATGGAAGGTGCTCAGTAAAGATCTCTCACACACAGCGACCCATCCTGCTGATGGGGGACAGACAGTGCAGGTGGGCAAGCCTCCAGGCCACCCGACTCTACTGCACCCCCAGGGCAGCCCCGGCAGGGTCCTTTACAACAGCCTTGAGAAACTGATGAAAATCCCACCCTTATCCCCAGGAAAATACACACAGGCTCATAAAACACACACTTCTGTCTACAGACGCTCGGGGCTGGTAACAAGAGCAGCCCTGGTGCTGAGCACTTACTATATGCCCGGCGCTGTGCTCAGCACTGCAGATGTGTCATGGCACTTAAGACTCATGACTGCCCCTGGAGGGAAGGACAGTTTCTCTTTCCTAAATACGGAAACCGAGCCCTGGCAAGGGTGAATGGGCCGCCTGAGATTATCAGGTAACAGGAGGCAGAATTGGGACTCCGCCCAGGACATCATCTGCCTCCAAACTGGGGCTCCTAACCACGCGGTGACCACAGCCATCTGCCCCCCTCCACTTCACCCCACTCCCACACACTCATCCTGTCAGGTTCTTCTCTTACCCTCACTTCCGCCACTCCCGCACCCTCCCCGGGGGGGAGCATAATGAGGAAACGCAAGTATTGTGACACAGTGGGAGGGGTGTCAGGGGAGGGCAAACAGAGCACAGATGCCTGCAGGAAGCGCCCAGAGAGAACGGGATTTGAACCCAGATCCCTCAGATTCCCAAGTGGGCCAGGCGAGACCCCATGGTGTGGTGGCCCGTCCTGCCCCCTGTGAGGCCCTCCATGTGTCTCACCCTTGATCTAGGAACCCCACTTGGGGCCTCAGAACACTTTTCTGGAAGCTGCTGTGGCAGAGCAAGGGAGCGGATGGAGGGAACAGGGTGAGGCAGGGCACTCAGACATAGTTTGCCCTCTAAGGAAGGAGCCTCCCGCACCCCACCCAGCCTCACTTCCCTCTCTCCTCGCCCTCCACCTTTCCCACTCAGTCGCCCACAGGTCCTCCCTCACCCTCAGAGCCGCCGCCTCTCCCCTCACTGCCTGTCAGTCCCTCCCCTCTCACCCTTTCAGGCAATGACTACTAAGCCCCAGCTGTGTACCATCCCTGTGAACCAGGCGGGCTGCGGCCATGTGGGCAGATGTGCGGGTGTGCAAGGAGCCAGGAAGGCTTCCCGGAGGAGGAGTCATTTTAGCTGAGAACTGAAGAGTTGATCGGATCAAGTACGGCCCAGTGCCAAGCAGAGGGCAAAGGCGGGATGGGGGGACTGAAGGAAGGCTGACCTGGCTCTTGAGAATCAAGCAACAGCCCGGCGTCGTGAGCGCCTGAATGCCGCGACCCCGCACGGTCGGACCTCATGCAATGCGCAACGCCGTTCCGCGGCAGCTTGGCTCGGTTCCACCCACTTGAGTATCTGAGCTCATGGACTTCCCATCACCACCCTGCGGGGCAATCAGCGATCCCGCATTCCACGGAAGCAAAAGCCGTGACCCGGAGAAGTTGGACTGTGGCCCCAAATCACACAGCTTGGGTAGCGGCAGCGTCGGGATTCGAACCCAGGGCGCAGTGTCCCGGGTTTCTAACGCCCTGGCAGGGAGAACCGGTCCGCCGCGGGGCCGGGGTCGGAGGGGTCTCGGCCCTTCACTCACCCTGGAAGTAGACACCCGAGCAGACCCGCAGCACACGCGGGAGGGAGGCGGGGTCCAGGGCGCACACGAAGTCCTGCAGCGACACGGGCTCCATGGTCCGCGCGGCTCGCTGGGCGCGGACTGAACGGCCCGCCCGCCGCCGAGCGCGGCAGCCCCGCCCGGCCGGCCCAGCGGGGCGGGGGTGCCTGGAGCGCCCCGCCCAGGGGCGTTGGGGATGCGACGCCGCGTTCTGGGACGCGCCACCTCTCTCTCCCGGCCTCAGTTCCCTTGCCTCTATAAGGGGGTTGCAGTACCCACCTCTCACACTGGTGTCAGGATTTAGAAGGTCAAGACCAGGACCTGACGTCCGGGAGGCTCTGGGTAAATAAGAGCTGGTCCCTACGTGCCCAGTCATCAGTGAGGTGCCCCATAGTGGAGGGAGGACGAGGATGAAGATGGAGAAACCCCCGACTCGCACCCACCCCCGTTATCCCCCAAGTCTTCTCCGAACGAGGAAACACTGCCCTCCTGGTGTAGTTCTGAGTCTCACAGGAGGGACACAGCCTGCCTTTTGGGTCTGAGGAGGAAGATAGAGCATCAGGTCTCCCGAATCCCTCTCCGGGACACTCCATGGTCCTTTGCCGCTTATTACCTTTCCAGGACGCAATTCTACTTAAAAATTCTTCCTTGGGGGCTTCCCTGGTGGCGCAGTGGTTGGGAGTCCGCCTGCCGATGAAGGAGACACGGGTTCGTGCCCCGGTCCGGGAGGATCCCACATGCCGCGGAGCGGCTGGCCCCGTGAGCCATGGCCGCTGAGCCTGCGCGTCCGGAGCCTGTGCTCCACAACGGGAGAGGCCACAACAGTGAGAGGCCCGCGTACCGTGAAAAAAAGAAAAAAAAAAAATTCTTCCTTGGGCTAAAGAGAAATCTGCTTAGGAGAGAGACCAACCACTTCTCCTGACCCCAGAGAGGATAAGGATTTTCCATCTCCCTGTGCCTCAGGAGTCAGACAGAGGTTCAAGTCCCAGCTCCTCCTCTGGCTTGTTATATAATTTTAGGCAAATCACTTTGATGTTGAGTTCTAGTTTCCTCATCTGTAAAATGGAAGAAAGAATCTTTTCTAAACTGATCATGAGGATTAAATGAGATGATATAGATATTGTACAAAATGCTTTATTTCGTTTTTTGTCACTATAAAATAACAGAAGACTTCTAATCAGAAATAATAACAAAAGTTTAAAATAAAAAAATAAACCCTAATTAAAGACATTTGACAGATAAAAAGAGGACATTCTTTTCCCAAATATAACGAACATTTTGCCGTGTTTCTTTCTACTCTTTATTCTGCCTGGGTGTGTGTGTGGTGGTTTGTTTGTTTTTAATTTTTGATTTACAGTAAAGTTGCAAAAATAGTAGAGATTTCCCATATATCCCTCAGCTAGTTTCAAATTCCCCTGTTGGTAGCATCTCACATTACCAGGGTGCATTTGCCAAAACTAAAAAACCAACATTGCTGCGTTGCTGTTAACTGAACTACAGACTTTATTTGGATTTTATCTGTTTTTTCACTGCTGTCCTTTTTCTGGCCCAGGATCCCAACCAGGATTCCGTGTTGCATTTAGTCATAATGTCTCCTGTCTGTGACACTTTCTCAATCTTTCCTTGACCTTGTTCTTATAACCTTGACCGTCTTAAAGAGTACTGAAGGAAATACCATGTCAGGTATTTTTGCAGAATGCCCCTCAATTTGTTGTTGTTGTTGTTTTCTGATGTCTTCCTCATGACTAGACTGGGGTTATGAATTTTAGGGGGAGGATACTACCAAGGTAAGGTGTCCTTCTCATCACACCCTCCCGGGGGCACATGACATATCCACGTGATTTCTCACTGTGATGTTAAACTTGACCACTTGGTTAAGGTGGTGTTTCCAGGTTTCACCTGGAAAGTAAAGCTGCTCTTTGGAAGGAACTCAGGGGGAACTCAGCCCCGCTTCCTGGAAGGAGCAGCATCCAAATAAATTATTTGGAATTCTTCTGTAAGAAAGATTTGTCTCTTCTCCCCCATTTATTTATTCAATTATTTATGTCAGTATGGACTCATGTATATTTAATTTATACTTTTGACTATAATCTAATACTACATTATTTATTTTGTTTCTCACATTGTTCCAGCTTTGGGAGTTCCCCCAGTCTGGCTCCTGGGACCCTTTGCCATACCCCCATTGTTCCCTTCTCTGAGCACCTCCTTACTGCCTGGTGCTATCAGATGCTCCAGGGTCATCTTGTCTTTTCCCTGCCCTCACCCTACAATCAGACATTTCTCCCAGAAGCCTTGGTTCCTTTTATTGGAGAATGGTGTCTAGAAACCATGCTCTGGTCACTGAGAGTGCTCCTTGCCACTGTGTTGCCTGTACTTTTTGTCTTTTTCTTTCCGTCTTTTTCTTTCTTTGCATAGACATTTACAGACACCACTGCCTGTTCCATGACCCAGCTGAAATCAGGTCCAGCCCTGACCTTCAAGAAGAAGCTCCTATAGTACAAACTACCACTTGCAAAATAAATGAGTCACCAGTAAGAAATATACAGTGTGGGGGGCTTCCCTGGTGGCGCAGTGGTTGAGAGTCCGCCTACCGATACAGGGAACATGGGTTCATGCCCTGGTCTGGGAAGATCCCACATGCCGCGGAGCGGCTAGGTCCATGAGCCATGGCCGCTGAGCCTGCGCGTCCGGAGCCTGTGCTCCACAACGGGAGAGGCCACAACAGTGAGAGGCCCGGGTACTGCAAATAAATAAATAAATACATACATACATACATACATACATAAATTTAAGGAGAATCCGCCTGCCACTGCATGGGACACGGGTTCGAGCCCTGGTCCGGGAAGATCCTACATGCCGCAGAGCAACTAAGCCCGTGCGCCACAACTGCTGAGTCTGTGCTCTAGAGCCCACATGCCACAACTACTGAGCCCATGTGCCACAACTACTGAAGCCTGCATGTCTAGAGCCCGTGCTCCGCAACAAGAGAAGCCACCACAATGAGAAGCCCACACACCACAATGAAGAGTAATCCCTGCTCACCACAACTAGAGAAAGCCCACACGCAGCAACAAAGACCCAATGACGAAGACCCAATGCAGCCAAAAATAAATAAATAAATTTTTTTTTTTTTAAAAGATGGGCTTTGGAGATAGAGCTGAGCTTGAATCCTAGCTCCATCACTTAGCTGTGTGACCTTGGGCAAGTTCCTTAACCTCTCTGAATCTCAGTGTCCTCTGTACAATGGGAACTGGTGAGAGTGGGGTGTTGGTGAAAATGATAGTGTAACATAGGCATCTGGGCACATGCCAAGTGCTCAATATCTGTTATCACTATTATTTCCCTAGGGCCTTCTGTGCCTGTGTCATTTCTTAGAGATCTCAGCTCTTATTTCCTTCTCCCAGCACCCTGCCTTCTATTTTCGGAAGAGTCTGAGTGGGAAACTCTTCTTTGCTCTTATGCAATATGCAAATAGAGGAAATGGAATTGGAAGCCAGGCCTATGCTGGCTGCCACCCAAGCCCTTTCCACCCCCAAAACACTGGTCTGGGCCTCCCCAGGTCCCTCAAGAGCCGAGTGGGGTGTGGAGAGGGAATCCCAGGCTCACAGAGAGGCTGGGAGCTGCCATGGGAAGGAGCCGAGAGGAGGGTGCTTGCCCTCCTCTGGAGATTGGTTGTACAAAATGTGAATATACTTAACACTCCTGAACTATATACCTAGTGATAAATTTTGTTATGTGTGTTTTATCATGATCTTTATTTTTTTTAAGATTTATTTTTATTTATTTATTTTGGCTGCACTGGGTCTTAGTTGCGGCATGCGAGATCTAGTTCCCCAAACAGGGACTGAACCCTGGCTCCCTGCATTGGGAGCCCAGAGTCTTACCCACTGGACCACCAGGGAAGTCCCTATCATGATCTTTAAAAAACAAGTTCTCTCAGATTGTGTCTAAGCCTAAATCTAATGTACAGCATTGTTTATTCTTCAACAATGATCTGGCTGGTATTGAAGTCCAGTTTGTAAACAGTATTCCCCCAAACTTGGAACATGGCTCCATAGTCTTGGAGTAACATGTTTAGTGTTGGGAGTCCAGCGTCATTTTTACCCCAGACCCCTTGTGCGTGAAGGTTGGGAGTCTTCTCTCTGTCCCTGGTGCTCTGATTTTTCACATGCTCAGCCCTCTGCAGGTCTTTCATTCTTGCTTCTGGGCATTTGTGAATCTTTTTTTTTTTTTTTGCAGTACGCGGGCCTCTCACTGTTGTGGCCTCTCCCGTTGCGAAGCACAGGCTCCGGACGCGCAGGCTCAGCGGCCATGGCTCACAGGCCCAGCCGCTCCCCGGCATGTGGGATCTTCCCGGACCGGGGCACGAACCCATGTCCCTTGCATCGGCAGGCAGACTCTCAACCACTGCGCCACCAGGGAAGCCCTGTGAATCTTTTTAATATGGAGATTCACACCCTCAGGTCTAGAAACTTTCTTGTTTTGGTTTTGTTGTTGTTTGTTTGTTTTTCTTTTGGTAGCATCTTTTAGTTGTATATTGTATCTTCTGGACCAATTCTTCATCTCCTTGAGTTTCTGTTCTACTTTCCCATAGATTTCATAGCCTTTATCTTCTAACTGTTCTACAACTTTTAAAATTTTTTTCTGCTTTTACTTTTTTAATTTCCAAAAACTTCTGTAACCGAGCAAGATGCTATGGTGCCTTCCCGGGACAGACCACCTCCCCCACAAGTCCTCCACCTGCCTCTTATTTGTGGAAAAACTTTAGCCTCCTAGGCCTTCCCCTAGTTCCAAAGGATAAATCTAATCTGAGAAGTGAGAAAATGCAGAAACAAAGTAAAACAGTCAAACAAGACAAAATACTAGGACTTCCCTGGTGGTCCAGTGGTTAAGACTCCATGCTCCCAATGCAGGGGGCCCGGGTTCGATCCCTGGTCAGGAAACTAGATCCCGCATGCCACAACTAAAATGATCCCACATGCTGCAATGAAGATCCTGCATGCCACAACTAAGACCCTGTGCAGCCAAATAAATAAATAAATATTAAAACAAAACAAAAGACAAAATAATAATAGTTTACCCATTAAACAAAGTCAAGGACATTTAGTTCCTCCTCAAGGGCTAGAGATAATATGCTGAACCATATCCTTTGAGATGTTTTGCTGATATGGGAACCCCCACCAGATGGAAGAAGTTAACTCTATGCTGCCCACAAGAACGTAGACCTCAGACAGGTTGGAAGGTTGATGATGTTGACTCCTGATTTTCTCACCACTAACCAATCAGAAGAATACCCACAAGCTAATCATGTACCCCATAACCCCTGTCCCTCACCTTGTCTTTAAAAACCTTTCCCTGAAAGCCATCAGGGAGTTTGGGCTTTTTGAGCCCTAGCCACCTGGACTCCTTGCTTGGTGCCCGGCAATAAACACTGCACTTTCCTTCACCATAACCCAGTGTCAGCAGATTGGCTTTACTGGGCATGGGCGAGTGGACTCAAGTTTGGTTTGGTAACAGTTCTTTAAAATTCTACTTTTAATTCATCCTGTTCTTATTTCATGGGGAGAGAGGGAGTTGCCAAAGATTATCTTCTGCTTTGATTCACTCTTCCAGAGAAGAAAACCTTAGAAGTAATTAAGAGATGACTGTTGGAGGATGGAGATAATGAAAAGTGCCCACCAAACTGAGAAGCTATCTGGAGACTAAAAATCGAGGCGGGCAGCTCCATGTACTCAACAGATCAGTTTATTATAAGATAACATACTCACAGGGTGGGATCTGGTGGACAATGATCCAGAAGCATTTGCACCTGCACTCTGCATGGCTGAGGGGCCACTGGGACAATTTTTTAGTTAACTTAGGGTATGGAGGTACATGCTTGGAAACAGGAAGTGCCTTCCCAAATCAAGATTTATGAATGGGCAACTAGTCTGGTGGGCACTGGGAATACGTCATCGAAGGTCTTTGTCATTGTTTGGAGACTAACAGAGCATAAAGGTTACCTGGTCCTAAGGATTATTAAACAGTATCTATTAACTAGAAAATCCTCGATGACAGAAAAGTCATTTACTGCACAGTATAGTCCTGACTAGGGTCAGTGGAAGGACAGGAGGAGATGAATGGGCCCAAGATGGCGTCAGTTATGCCAACAGCCGTACACACCACCCCTGACATCTTGATGACGTCTTGATAGCCATACACTCTTATCCATCATTCTTCCACAGAGACACTAGTGACAGATCTCGGGAGGTGGCTTGCATTCCTCATTGGCAGCAACAGCATAAGCAGCAGCAAGAACAAACTACTAAACATAGAAGAATACTAAGAACTACGGTTCCTCATTTACCCAGGAGAGAAGTAAGTCAGCAAGTAAAAGCATCAGCAAAGGGAACTTTATATGATTAATGACTGTTTTCATATGGGAAAGTAAATCAGTTGTGTTGGGTTCAGATGAAGGTGTATAAATGCACAGCGTTCCTGCCCAATAAAGGTAGAAGCTCCTCCCTGCACAGCTGTCAACATGTCTAAAGCCATACGGTTTGCAGCACCACTTTTCTCTTTTGAGCAGTTTCCTGGTTTAATAGAGAGATGCTTTCAAGGGGGTCATTCAAAGCTGACATGGTGAACTGTGCTAAAGCCTGGATTTCCCGTATGGCACTTACACCTATGTACTGGGGAAGGAAAATAGATGTTGGCCATTCCCACCATGACAAACTATGATGGACCCACCACCTGGACTTAATAGCAGGAAGGTTATGGGAAATTTCCAGTAAGAACATATGTGTATATAGATAGATAGATAGATATGGCCTGAGAGGGAAGGAAACCCCAAGGTGCATCGGCCCATTCACCCACAGGGCAGATAAGGCACAAATAGGATCCACATATCCAGATCCCTTGTTTGGGAGTCATAAAGGAGCCTGTTGTATGAAGCTGCTTCTTTTCCTGTCCATTCAATATTTAATATCTTGTGAGATACTTGGCAGACTTCATAGGGAAGACATCTGATATGTCTGTGATTTGTTTGGATATGGTTGGTGCTTTCTATGCAGATGGGGGCTACTGACCTCAAGACTCCATGTTCAGCTCCCAACTCCCCCAAGCCATCCCAAATATGATAAGCCACTGGAATCTGGGAATCATTTGACTAGTTTTGCACCAGGGGAAAAACATACTGTTTAGAGTCACTGTAATCAAACATAGAACTTTCCTCAGTAGGAGTCAGATCACCAAGGGGATTTTTGGTCACCAATCCAAGCCATTGTTCCCATTCCATGTGGTTGAACGGGTGAATTGTCCACGGCATCCCCTGGGCACTGGAGACAGGCAACGGGCTGAAGACCCTGTAGTCAGAATGATTGTGGACCTCTGCATATGTTGGGGCCCAGCATAGGAAGACACTTCCCGTAACCAGAGTCAGGAAGTTGAGACAGACACTATGGGCAATAAGACAAGTGTTTTAGGGGTCAAAGATAAAGCAAATCCTTGTTCGTGAGTAACACTGTAGCGTGTGATCTCCACCGACCAAACCACCCCTGGTTTTGGCATTTTTCCCAGTGGTGATATCACACATTTTATCCTTAATATCTTCAGTAGGTAAACTAAAATTATATACAGGGACCTCAGTGGGACCCCACATGACTAAATCCACTTCAGCTCCTGTGCTAATGCTTCTAGAGAGGTGATCTGGGTCTGCTGGGGCCCATTCCCACATAAAATCCCTGAATGAAGGTGATACCAAGACGAGTCCCATCCAGGATACCACCGGGGAGGGGAAAACCAATTTAAATGCCAACAGACAAAAACAAGATCTTCCTCCCACTGGATAGGCAAAGACCTCCCTTTTGTACCTGCTTTCTCAACACCCTTGTTGGTGTTCGGTCAGGCAGCCGTTCATATGCAGACTGTCAGCCTGCGTTTTACAGTCTGATAGCTTCAGACAGCCGAGGGGACCAACCTTGTAACGTGCTGTCGGGAGATAGGGCTGTTAAGGTGGCTTTTAACATCCAGTTAACCAGGCCAGCCGCAGTGGGGTTGTATGGAAAATGGAAAGTCCAGAGACTTTCTCGGGCTTCTGCTCACTCTTGTATTTCATGTCCAGTGAAATGAATTTCTTGATCACTGTCAATATGGGCCAGTGTTCCTTACATAACTTCCAATTTTGACAGGCCTCTAATTGTAACGGCCTGATTCGCTCTTTTTTTTTTTAAATAAATTTATCTATTTATTTATTTTATTTTTGGCTGCGTTGGTCTTTGTTGCTGCGCACAGGCTTTCTCTAGTTGCAGCGAGCAGGGGCTACGCTTTGTTGCGGTGCACAGGCTTCTCATTGCGGTGGCTTCACCACAATGTTGTTGTGGAACATGGGCTCTAGGCACGCAGGCTTCAGTAGTTGTGGCACATGGGCTCAGTAGTTGTGGCTCGCGGGCTCTAGAGCGCAGGCTCAGTTGTTGTGGCGCACAGGCTCTGTGGCATGTGGGATCTTCCCGGAGCAGGCCTCGAACCCGTGTCCCCTGCCTTGGCAGGCAGATTCTTAACCACTGTGCCCCCAGGGAAGCCCCTGATTGGCTCTTAATGGCAAAGGCTTGCACTGATCCAGTGGTTGTGTGGGCACAGGTTAGAGCACACTGATACACTTCTGACACCCACAAAGCCCCTATGTATCCACTTGCCATCTAGTAACTGGATGGTCAGAGTGTCTGATGTGCCCTGGGAGGTGTCTCAGGGGGCGGCACTTCAAATGATCTACAGCTTGGGGATCCGCATTTTTTTTTTTTTTTTTTTTTGCTGTACGTGGGCCTCTCCCTGTTGTGGCCTCTCCCGCTGCGGAGCACAGGCTCCGGACGTGCAGGCTCAGCGGCCATGGCTCACGGGCCCAGCTGCTCCACTGTATGTGGGATCTTCCCGGACCGGGGCACGAACCCGTGTCCCCTGCATCGGCAGGTGGACTCTCAACCACTGTGCCACCAGGGAAGCCCATGGATCTGCATATTTGAGGGGCAAATGGAGCCTTTTTCTTTTCGGTGGAGCCATTCCACCATGTCAGAGGGGATCTGTAATTCCTCCAGCAGCAGACCTCTTGCCCTGGCTAATGCATCAGCTTCATGATTGCCAGACAGAGTTAGGGTGAGTGGGCTGAAACGTGCCACATGGGCACACTGGCACCTGGTTGCATGCAGACAGTCCAAATATCAGCCCATAATTCATCCCCCGCAGAGGTTTATTTAATATTTTCCAATTTTTCTTTTTTCTTTTTTTTTCCACACTGTGTGGCTTATGGGATCTTAGTTCCCCAAACAGGGATTGAACCCGGGCCCCAGCAGTGAAAGCACCGAGTCCTAACCACTGGACCGCCAGGGAATTCCCTATATTTTCCAATTATCTTGATGCCACGGAGACATCCACATGTCAAGCCTTTCCATACTGCCCAACTGTCAGTGGCAAGGTTGAGGGGCGTGGACCCGTGAGTAGTCGCCAGCCACGCCACTCTGAGTTCTGCCCACTGACTACTTTGTCTAGTCCCTTTCTCAAACCAGATGACATCAGAATCCAAACAAACAGCTGTCGAGTACAGGGGAGAATTGCCCCTACAGCTGCCATCCGTGTACCATGTAACAGCAGGGGGCATCCCGGTATCTTCTCATACCTGTGCTCTACAGAGGGTGCAAGCAGGTGATGGTCAGAGCATCTGTGGTGGTCACCAGCCCTAATAAAACATGCATCTCCTGAGAGAGGGGACAAGTGTAAAAGGTGCTTCTCTGTTGAAGGTACACATGCACTTGTGCAAGGTACTCAGCTACACACAGGCACTCTTAGACTTTAAAAGAAAGTCCTTAATCCATCGACCCACAGGCAGGGGAGTTCATAAGCTGATGGGTAAGTCGGTGGTCAGATCCTCGGTTTGCTGTAAGGCTAGGGAAACTGCTAACAATTGTTTTTCTATTGGACTAGACTGGTTCTCCCCCACCTTTCTGTAATTGAGACCAGAATCCTAGCAGGATTCTTTTCCCATTTTGTTGCTGCCACAGTTCCCATCCAAACCCTTCTGGATGTATACTTATATCCAATTCACGACTTGTGTCTGGCATTAACACCCTCTGTCCTTAGACTTGTTTGACAACCACCTTGGCCTTTTCAAAAGCCTCTTGTTGTGGGATATTCCTGTCCCAGATTGTTCCCTTTTTTACTAAAGCCTATAGGGGTCTTAATATCTGGGCAAGGTGGGGAATAAAAGGCTGCCAGTACCCTCGCCCACCTACAAAGAAAGGCTTGTAGTTCTTTTACATTGCAGGATGCGGCTACGCCTGTAGTTTATCAATGACAGTCTCGGGCATCACTGTGGTCTCACCAGACCAGAGAGCTCCCAAGAACTTTACTGACTCTCCTGGTCTTTGCTTCTTGTCAGTGTTTACCTCCCACCCCCGAGCTTTTAAACGTTCCTGAAGAGACGCAGCATCTTGGGAAATAGAGAGCAATTCATCACAGGTTAACATGATATCATCAGTGTAATAACAGAGAACAAAAGAGGGAGAAAGAGTCCATTTCTCCAAGTCCTGGGCCACCATCCCATTACATATAGTAGGACTATGCAGATAACCTTGGGGTAAGACATTAAAAGTCCATGTCTCCCTTCCCACGTGAAGGCACACTGGTCCTGGGAACCCCTTCTAAGGGTATGCTGAGAAAAGCATTAGACAAATCTGAGACACAACGATATGTCTTGAGAGAAGAGGAGATCGTTTCCAAGAGTTGGGCTGTGTTTGGAACTGCCACATAGATACGGGGTGTTACCTTGTTTAATTCTCTATAGTCTACTGCCATGCATCAGGTGCCATTTGGTTTTTACTCCGGCCACATGGGGCTATTTTTTAAAAATATTTATTTATTTATCTGGCTGCACCAGGTCTTAGTTGCGGCACGCGGGATCTTCATTGCCTCATGCAGGAGCTTTGTTGCGGCATGTGGTATCTAGTTCCCTGAGCAGGGATCGAACCCGGGCCCCCTGCATTGGGAGCGCGGAATCTTAACCACTCGACCACCAGGGAAGTCCCCCCGTGGGGCTACTGAATGGGCTTTGGGCCAGTCTTATAACTCCCACCTTCTCTAATTCTTTGGCGGTAGCCATTGCTTCTTCCTGTCCCCCAGGTAGGCGATATTGTTTTATTGCCACCACTCTCCGAGGGATAGGCAACTTTACAGGATCCCCTTTAGCGTGACCCCTGGGATCAGTAACCGGAACTCGCCCGTGGTGGTTGTGAGGTCCAGGTCCTGTAGGACATCCAAACCCACAGCATAATCAGGTATGGGTGAAATATAAACGAGAAAGGGACAGAGAGGCAATCTTCTGATTTATAACACCTTTGAAATAACACCTTTCTCTCTCTTTTTTTTTTTTTTTTTTGCGGTACACGGGCCTCTCACCACTGTGGCCCCTCCCGTTGTGGAGCACAGGCTCCGGACGCACAGGCTCAGCGGCCGTGGCTCACGGGCCCAGCCGCTCCACGGCACATGGGATCCTCCCGGACCGGGGCACGAACCCGCGTCCCCCTGCATCGGCAGGTGGACTCTCAACCACTGCGCCACCAGGGAAGCCCTGAAATAACACCTTTGAATGGGACAGCCCACAGCCCTTCATTTGAGCCATCTTACATACATCACTTCAATGTACTCTTCTTGTATTTTCTTTGACATAACGTCTGAGGTGGTGGACCATGGCGTCTGGACATCCCTCTCTAACCCCTGCGCCTCTCTAGTTGTCTCTAGTTCCCTGCTGAGCTGCAATTCCTTGTCTGTGCTAATCCTCAGAGCACACAACAAAGGTAATGCAACAGCCTGATAGCTTGCTCACTTTCGTTTTTCCACTTTCACTTTCCCACGGCTTGGATTAATATATCTACTAAGCCCTCTGGTGTTTTCCTGGCATCCCCATGCTCACACACTGTCCGGAAGCATTCCAGAAACCTAGCCAGGTCACCCCACGTGGCCGTGGCTTGCCAGCCTTGGATTCCCCCACCAGAGATGGGCTCCCCCGTCCCAGCCCCCCTGCACTATCCCTTTACCCATTTCTCTGTCGTTTTCAGTCTCCTGGCTGGTTTGCTAATTGTTGGCTGCAGGAGGTAACAAAAACCAAACTGAGAAGGTATCTTTTTTTTTTTTTTGTCCATGCCGTATGGCTAGCAGTATCTTAATTCCCCAACCAGGGATTGAACCCAGGACTACAGCAGTGAAAGCGCTGAGTCCTAACCACTGCACAACCAGGGAATTCCTTGAGAAGTTATCCTGAGACCAAAAAACGAGGCAAGCAGCTCCATATAATGAGTGGATCAGTTTATTATAAGGTAATCACAAGGTGGGATGAGGCAGACAGACAATGATACAGAAGCATTGGCAGCTGCACTCTGCACCACCAAGGGGCCACTGGGACAATTTTATAGTTAACTTAGGGTTTGGGGGTAGGTGCTTGGAAACAGGAAGTACATTTCTAGTCAAGATTTATAAATGGGTAACTAGTCGCATGGGCACCCGGAATAGTCAGCACAGGTCTTCATCATTGTTTGGAGACTGACAGAACATAGAGCCACCTGGACCTCACAATTATTAAACAGTATCTATTAACTACAAAGTCCTTGATGACAGGACAGTACAGTCCTGGCTAGGGTCAGTGGAAGGACAGGAGGAGCTGAATGGGCCCAAGATGGTGTCAGTTATGATAACAGCCATACAGATGACAATTGTAACATAATTATCCTGGCTCAAATTATCAGTTAAAATAGCCAATTGCCATCCCAGTCTTATTTTTGGAATTTAAAAGTTACCTCCACAGAGTTTTGTACAGTCTGAAGTCTGGCTGTCTTTCAAGACTCTGTGCAAACAACAACCAACCTTTCCCAGGATAGTTTTTTTTTTTTTTTTTTTTTGGCTGCATTGGGTCTTTGTTGCTGCATTCAGGCTTTCTCTAGTTGCAGCAAGCGGGGGCTACTCTTCGTTGCAGTGCACGAGCTTCTCATTGTGGTGGTTTCTCTTGTTGGGGAGCACGGGCTCTAGGTGCGCGGGTTTCAGTAGTTGCGGCACGTGGGCTCAGTAGTTGTGGCACACGGGCTCTAGGGCGCTTAGGCTTCAGTAGTTGTGGCGCACGGGCTAAGTTGCTCCGCGGCATGTGGGATCTTCCAAGACCAGGGCTCGAACCCTGCATTGGCAGGTGGATTCTTAACCACTGCGCCACCAGGGAAGTCCCCCTCAGGATGGATTTGTATTAACAGAGCTAACATGTTTTTCATACATAGTTCCACAGTCTCCACATTGGACAGAAAAACAAGATAGACACGCTTGTGAAATTTCTTGTTTTGATCTGTATCGTGTCTGATTCTTTTTCTTCTTTTCTTTTTTTGGCCGCACCACGGCTCGCGGTATCTTAGTTCCCCATCCAGGGATCAAACCCCACACCCTCAGTAGTGAAGGTGTGGAGTCCTAACCACTGGACCGCCAGGGAATTCCCAATCATGTCTGATTCTTAAACTCATTTTTATGATGGAGTATAGTAAGTATTTGTGTTTCTACAGCTTCAGGGGAGAAAAGACAGGTACTTCCCATCTTTCTGAGGCTTGTTTTCATAGAAGTTGTTAATTAAGATCTTCATTCTTAGGGCCAGGCATTGGAATTTTATTAGTTAATGCAATAAGAAAGAGCAGGGCTGAGGAAGCCAGGTTCTAGAACTAGAGAGAAGACAAAATTGTTTAATAATTCTATTATTTAACCATACTAGAATCTAGAACACTTGATGCTTTTCTACAATATTGTAGTTTGAGGTCAGAAATATCTTCTTAGAAGATGGAATTTCTGTTTCTTGTTCTCACTGTGTGTGTGTGTGTGTGTGTGTGTGTGTGTGTGTGATGGGTGATTTTCAAGAAGAAAAGGGGAAGAAGATGCCTCTACTCCACCTTCCTGAAAAGGCAAACTTGGAGCACATTTCTAGAGTATGTTGTACTTCCTCCCATGACAGGACATTTGCATATGCCATTCCCTCTGCCTGGAATGCACTCCACCCTTTTGCCTGGGTAACTGTGTAGGGGAAAAAAAACCCATCTTCCCAAGGAATTTCCCCTACACCAAGTAATTCTTTGTGAAACCAACTAGGTGTCCTACAATTCAACTGAATTCTGACACTATCTGCACAGAGATATAATCAGATTCTACAGGTTAAGGGCTCAGTCCCATAAGACTGCCCCCCCACCACCACACACACACACTTCAGAGGCCAGTTACAAGCCCAGGTAATTACCTGTGCTTCTGACCAACCAGCTACAGATTGAAAGTTCCAACGACCCCCTCCTAGGGTTCAATCAATTTGTTAGAGTGACTCACACAACTTAGGGAAGCACTTACATTTAGTAGTTTATTAAAGGTTATGACAAAGGATACGGATGAACAGCCAGATGAAGAGACACATAGGGCGAGGTCTGGGAAGGTCCCAAGCGCAGGAGCCTCTGTCCCCGTGGAGCTGGGTTGTGTCACCCTCTCAGAACGTGGATGTGTTCAATCATCTAGAAGCTCCCCGAAACCATGCTATGGGAATTTTTGTGTAGACATGATCAACTACTAACTCCATTTCCAGCCCTCCCCCCTCTCTGGAGAAGTTGGCGTTGAGGAGTGTGTGTGTGAAAATTCCAAGCTTCTAATCATGGCTTGGTCTTCCTGGTGGACAACCCCCCGCCAGGAGCCATTCGGGACCACCACTCCCCCCAGCCAAGTCACTTCAGTAAAACAAAAGCTGCTCCTAGTGTCCTCATCAGTCAGGAAATTACAAGGGTTATAGGAGCCTTGGGCCAGGAACCAGGGGCAGGTACCGATACAGATATATAATTATTATCTCACAGTAACCTTTCTCATCCTGAGTCTCAACTTAAGCACCGCATCCTCAAAAGACTTTCTTGACCTCCCAGGTAGAGTGTGGTCCCTTACTACATCTTTGTACAGTTCCATGAACCCCTTCCATGAACCCCTTCTCTATAGCCCTCATCACAGTTATACCGTTACATTCATTCGTGATTTCTTAACATCTCTTCCCCAGTAGTCTATATGCTCCCTGAGAGCTGGCTGCGTCTCTTTTTCTGCTATTTCCACAGAGCCTGGTGTTTGTTGACTAGATGATGGGAGGCTTCTGGACTGTGGGATCTGCCCTTACTCCCAGCCTCCACATCTTCCTCCAAACCCTGTGAGAATGGCCTCCTGGGGAAGGGGGAAGGGTCCTGGGGAGTCAGGAGCCTGGGTTCCTGGCTTGTCACACCCTCTTCCTTGTGATCTTGAGCCAAACAATTGTTTGTGTCTAAAGTGTGTGCCTCGAAGCTTGCGTTCAGCGCAGTAGGTTCAGGAGAGCTGCAGTCGCAAACCTGGCTCTGCTTCCTCTTAGCCTCAGTTTCCCCAGCTGCACTGAAAAGGGACTGAAAGAGGCCACAGGTCCCCCTCCCCATTCCTCCTGTTAGGACTTCCTGCCCTTCCTCAGCCCCAGGGCCCTGTCCCACGGCCCTTAGTCTGCAGCTCTGCCCCTGTGTCCTCTGTCCCCTCCGCCGGGTCCGTCCCATCCACCCTCGGCCTGGACGTTGCACACACTTGAATTTTCATATGCATGAAGGTGATGGGAAGGCCTGGGGGCCTGGGAAGGGGAACTTGCCTCCCCATGCGGCAGGCGCTGTGCAAGGGGCTCTGCACGCATTGCTTCGCTAAGCTCACCATACCTGAGACAGGGTTCTCCGGTGCTTTCCATTTTACTGATGGGAAAGGGTAAGCAGTGTGCCCAAGTTCCGCTGCCAGGAAGAGACCGAACCAGGTTCCCAGGAGCCAGCATCCCCTCTGCTGCTCGGAGCAGGAAGCCACAGGGCAATTACCCTTTCTCAGGGGCCCTCTGGAGCCCTCCCCACAGAATCTCCTGCTCTCTCTCATTGCCCTTCCCCTGAGGGTTTGGGAGCCTTGATGAAACGTGACTTCAGTTGCTGGTGTCTCCTCCCAACACCCCTGGGACGTCACTGGGTTCAGGGCTGAGACCCTCTAGGTGGCACAGGTGAAGGGACGCGGCTCTGGACTCAGCTGCCCCTTCTCGCTGAGATGGGGACTAACACCTCCTGCTCACCTGATCCAGTGGGGCAGGATCCAGGGATCGGGGGAGGGGAGGAGGGTGAAAGAGCTTCATGACACATTCCAACTCAACGCTGTCTGTACGGCTGGCCCACTGTGGGTTTGCTGGGAAGCTGTGGTAAACACGATAGACCCAGACTCTGCCCTTCTGGCACCCAAGTGGGAAAAACCCCAGTGAGTGAGGGTTACTCAAGCAGACCTTCCTTACGAAGCCTGGGGACCAAGGAAGGCCGCCCAGAGGAAGTGATGAGTGAGCGGAGGGTGAATGGCAGATGAAGGGGGAGGGCAGCAGGGAGGATGCACACTGAGGAACTAAAAAAAGAGTCAAGTGGGAGGGTTTGAGGCCCCAGGAGGCAGATTGGCCTTTGACCCAAAAGTTTTGGGGATGAGTCCCTGCTTGAGGGACATCTGAAGGAGGAGTGATGTGCTGTGAATTGCATTTTAGGAAGACCCTGGGGGAGATGTGGAAGATGGCTTGGTGGGCAGGGAGGGGCACTGCAGCAGTGCTCTGAGGAGGGAAGAGGGAGGAGGGAGACCCACCTGGCTGTGGGCAGACCGGAGGGAGAGGCATGTAGGAGGCAGAATGGAGCCCAGGGAGTCTGGATTAAGCCCTTCCATCAGGGCAGGGCTGCCGCCAGCTCTGTCAGTCGGAGTCTCGGGGGCAGGTGGCTGGGGCCATTGGGACAAGGAGGGAGAGTGCCAGGCTTGCCCCCCAGCTCTGCTGTCTGTGAGCTGCTGATGGTGACATTGTGCCTGGACTTCCTCTGGTTACCACCCCGCCCTGACTTCAGCCCCTCTTCTGAGCTTTCCCAGAATAATGGGGGCCTGGGTACCGGGGAGGGGCTGCCATCTCCGCCTCCAGGTGGGGCTCTGGTTCCAGAGCGCCTACTGCTGCGGCCTGTGTGCAACACAGAGCCTCCCCCTCTGCTTTCTAAACAAGCCTAGAGTGGTGAATTATTAGGAGAGGGAGGACTCTTCTGTCCCAGCAAGTGATTCCAGCCACTGGGAGTTCCAGGGAGCAAGGTGAGACCTAGAGACCCCAGAGAGAGTGGAAGAGGGGTTGGGGGGAAGTAGGCCTTCCTCTGCCTACCCTGAAACCCTGTCTGCCCTGAGCCCCCAGGGCTGTGGCTTCTCAGCTAGAAGTCTTCAGAATTCCTCTCTCCACCACTCCTCTCAGCACCGCTGTGTCCATCTTCCAAACCTGTGTCTCCAGTCCAATTTTGAGCTCCAGGTATACATACAACTGCCCAAGTGACATCTCCTCTGATGATCCACAGCACAAAGTGCCTCACACTTAGCACCTTCCACCTAACTTGCCCCTCTCGTGTCCCCCTCTGCAGTGAATGGCACTTCTGATCACCTGGATGCCCAGGCCAGGACCCAGGAGGCACCTGGGTCTTTCTCCTTCTCCCTGGACTCAGCCCATTCTCTTCAGCTGCCACCGTGACCCAGGTGGCATCATCTCACTTTCCTACAGTCTTGCCGCTGGTCTTCCCACCTCCAGCCTCACCTCTTCCACGGCACTGTCCCCCTCCTGCCATCTGCTCTTAAAATGCTGCCTTCTGCTTAAGCATTTCCATGGCCCCTGGTGGCCCTCAGGGTAAACTCAGAGTTCCCAGTGACCCAGCCCTCTTGGCACCTGACAACTCTCCAACCTCATCTCTTGCCTTCCCCTTCCAGAACTCCCTCTTGAGCTATCTCAAAGAACTTGGAATCCCCCAATCATGAAATACCCCCTCGTTTCCCCAGGCCTTTTGCACATGCTGAAAACACTCCTCCCCACTGTCAGGCAGGATCACCTCTATTTACCCATCAGATCCCAGCCTTCATATCCCATTTCCAGGGAAGCCTTCCTGATGGCCAAGCTGGTTAGGACCTCCGGTCTTAGCAATGGTTCATTCATTCAACAAATACTTACCATGTGCCTACGATGTGCTAGGCCCTGTTCTAGCCATTCTGAATACATCCTGAAACAATCCTGACAACAATCCATGCCCCCAGTGGAGCTCACATTCAAATGGTATTGGGAATGGGCAAGACAGACCACAAAAGATATAGAGCAAATAAGCAATTGATCCAGTGTGGGAGAAGGCAATGGGTGTTATGATGGAAACAGAGCAAGGGAATGGGGAGGCCTTGGGGGTGGGGCAGGCTTCAGTTTTCACTGGAGATGGTAACCTCTGGGTAAAGACCTTGTGAAGGACCTCCAGCCAAAAACCACCAGAAAGACAGGGCAGTTATCAAGTTGAGTTTCTGACTTGTAGTGAGGGACAGCGTACTCCACGGGGACCGTGGGGCCACTCAGTAAGAGGGTGCTAGAAACGAATTACTATGGGATTTGGACTTGGGTTAGATGATTTGGGAGGGCTTCAGGAAGCAGGACTTTGCTCTGGATTGGATGCTGTAGGAGTGGGGGTAATTCTATGACTAGGGATCTCTTTTTTTTTAACATCTTTACTGGAGTATAATTGCTTTACAATGTTGTGTTAGTACCTGCTGTATAATAAAGTGAATCAGCTATACATACACATATATCCCCATATCCCCTCCCTGTTGCATCTCCCTCCCACCCTCCTTATCCCACACCTCTAGGTGGTCACACAGCACCGAGCTGATCTCCCTGTGCTATGTGGCTGCTTCCCACTAGCTATCTATTTTACATTTGGTAGTGTATATATGTCCATGCCATTCTCTCGCTTTGTCCCAGCTTACTCCTCCCCCTCCCCGTGCCCTCAAGTCCATTCTCTACGTCTGCGTCGTTATTCCTGTCCTGCCCCTAGGTTCTTAAGAACCTTTTTTTTTTTTTAGATTTCATATATATGTGTTAGCATATGGTGTTTTTCCCTTTCTAACTTACTTCACTCTGTATGACAGACTCTAGGTCCATCCACCTCACTACAAATAACTCAATTTCATTTCTTTTTATGGCTGAGTAATATTCCATTGTATATATGTGCCACATCTTCTTTATCCATTCACCTGTCGATGGATACTTAGGTTGCTTCCACATCCTGGCTATTGTAAATAGTGCTGCAATGAACATTGTGGTACATGTCTCTCTTTGAATTATGGTTTTCTCAGGGTATATGCCCAGTACTGGGATTGCTGGGTCATATGGTAGTTCTATTTTTTTTTTTTTTTTTGCAGTACGCGGGCCTCTCACTGCTGTGACCTCTCCCATTGCGAGGCACAGGTTCCGGACGTGCAGGCTCAGCAGCCATGCCTCACGGGCCTAGCCGCTCCGCGGCATGTGGGATCCTCCCGGACCGGGGCACGAACCCGCATCCCCTGCATCGGCAGGCGGATTCTCAACCACTGCGCCACCAGGGAAGCCCTTATTTTTAGTTTTTTAAGGAACCTCCATACTGTTCTCCATAGTGGCTGTATCAATTTATATTCCCACCAACAGTGCAAGAGGATTCCCTTTTCTCCACACCTTTTCCAGCATTTATTGTTTGTAGATTTTTTGGTGATGCCCATTCTGACCAGTGTGAGGTGATACATCATTGTGGTTTTGATTTGCATTTCTCTAATGATTAGTGATGTTGAGCATCTTTTCATGTGTTTGTTGACAATCAGCATATCTTCTTTGGAGAAATGTCTATTTAGGTTTTCTGCCCATTTTTGGATTGGGTTGTTTGTTTTTTTTATATTGAGCTGCATGAGCTGCTTGTATATTTTGGAGATTAATCCTTAGTCAGTTCCTTTGTTTGCAAATATTTTCTCCCATTCTGAGGGTTGTCTTTTTGTCTTGTTTATGGTTTCCTTTGCTGTGCAAAAGCTTTTAAGTTTCATTAGGTCCCATTTGTTTATTTATGTTTTTATTTTCATTTCTCATGGAGGTGGGTCAAAAAGGATCTTGCTGTGATTTATGTCATAGCGTGTTCTGTCTATGATTTCCTCTAAGAGTTTTATAGTGTCTGGCCTTACATTTAGGTCTTTAATCCATTTTGAGTTTATTTCTGTGTATGGTGTTAGGGAGTGTTCTAATTTCATTCTTTTACATGTACCTGTCCAGTTTTCCCAGCACCACTTATTGAAGAAGTTGTCTTTTCTCCATTGTATATTCTTGCCTCCTTTATCAAAAATAAGCTGACCATATATGCGTGGGCTTATCTCTGGGCTTTCTATCCTGTTCCATTGATCTATATGTCTGTTTTTGTGCCAGTATCATGTTGTCTTGATTACTGTAGCTTTGTAGTATAGTCTGAAGTCAGGGAGTCTGATTCCTCCAGCTCCATTTTTTTTTCCCTCAAGACCGCTTTGACTATTTGGGGTCTTTTGTGTCTCCATACAAATTTTAAGATTTTTGTTCTAGTTCCGTAAAAAATGCCACTGGTAATTTGATAGGGATTGCATTGAATCTGTAGATTACTTTGGGTAGTATAGTCATTTTCACAATATTGATTCTTCCAATCCAAGAACATGGTATACCTCTCCATCTGTTGGTATCGTCTTTAATTTCTTTCATCAGTGTCATAGTTTTCTGCATAAAGGTCTCTTGTCTCCCAAGGCAGGTTTATACCTAGGTATTTTATTCTTTTTGTTGCAGTGGTAAATGGGAGTGTTTCCTTAATTTCTCTTTCAGATTTTTCATCATTAGTATATAGGAATGCAAGAGATTTCTGTGCATTAATTTTGTATCTTGCAACTTTACCAAATTCATTGATTAGCCCTAGTAGTTTTCTGGTGGCATTTTTAGGATTCTCTATGTATAGTATCATGTCATCTGCAGTGATAGTTTTACTTCTTCTTTTCCAATTTGTATTCCTTTTATTTCTTTTTCTTCTCAGATTGCTGTGGGTAGGACTTCCAAAACTACTTTGAATAATAGTGGTGAGAGTGAACATCCTTGTCTTGTTCCTGATCCTAGAGGAAATGCTTTCTGTTTTTCACCATTGAGAATGATGTTTGCTGTGGGTTTGTTGTATACAGCCTTTATTACGTTGAGGTAGGTTCCCTCTATGCCCACTTTCTGGAGAGTTTTTATCATAATTGGGTGTTGAATTTTGTCAAAAGCTTTTTCTGCATGTATTGAGATGATCATATGGTTTTTATTCTTCAATTTGTTAATTTGGTGTATCACATTGATTGACTTGTGTATACTGAAGAATCCTTGCATCCCTGGGATAAATCCCACTTGATCATGGTATATGATCCTTTTAATGTGTTGTTGGATTCTGTTTGCTAGTATTTTGTTGAGGATTTTTGCATCTATATTCATGAGTGATATTGGTCTGTAATTTTCTTTTTTTGTAGTATCTTTGTCTGGTTTTGGTATCAGGGTTATGGTGGTCTCATAGAATGAGTTTGGGAGTGTTCCTTTCTCTGCAATTTTTTGGAAGAGCTTGAGAAGAATGGGTGTTAGCTCTTCTCTAAATGTTTGATAGAATTCACCTGTGAAGTCATCTGGTCCTGGACTTTTGTTTGTTGGAAGATTTTTAATCACAGTTTCAATTTCACTACTTGTGATTGGTCTGTTCATATTTTCTATTTCTTCCTGGTTCAGTCTTGGAAGGTTATACCTTTCTAAGAATCTGTCCATTTCTTCCAGGTTGTCCATTTTATTGGCATAGAGTTGCTTGTAGTAGTCTCTTAGGATGCTTTGTATTTCTGTGGTGTCTGTTGTAACTTCTCCTTTTTCATTTCTAATTTTATTGATTTGAGTCCTCTCCCTCTTTTTCTTGATGAGTTTGGCTAATGGTTTATCAATTTTGTGTATCTTCTCAAAGAACCAACTCTTAGTTTTATTGATCTTTGCTATTGTTTTCTTTGTTTCTATTTCATTTATTTCTGCTCTGATCTTTATGATTTTTTTCCTTCTGCTAACTTTGGGTTTTGTTTGTACTTCTTTCTCTCATTCCTTTAGGTATAAGATTAGATTGTTTATTTGAGATTTTTCTTGTTTCTTGAGGTAGGCTTGTATAGCTATAAACTTCCCTCTTAGAACTGCTTTTGCTGCATCCCATAGGTTTTGCATCATCATATTTTCATTGTCATTTGTCTCCAGTTATTTTTTTTATTTCTTCTTTGATTTCTTCAGTGGTCTCTGGTTATTTAGTAACGTATTGTTTAGCCTCCATGTGTTTGTGTTTTTTACGTTTTTTTTCCCTGTAATTCATTTGTAATCTCATAGCGTTGTGGTCAGAAAAGATGCTTGATATGATTTCAATTTTCTTAAATTTACTGAGGCTTGATTTGTGACCCAAGATGTGATCTCTCCTGGAGAATGTTCTGTGTGCACTTGAGAAGAAAGTGTAATCTGCTGTTTTTGGATGGAATGTCCTATAAATATCAATTAAATCTGCCTGGTCTATTGTGTCATTTAATGCTTCTGTTTCCTTATTTATTTTCATTTTGGATGATCTGTCCATTGGTGTAAGTGAGGTGTTAAAGTCCCCCACTATTATTGTGTTACTGTCGATTTCCTCTTTTATAGCTGTTAGCAGTTGCCTTATGTATTGAGGTGCTCCTATGTTGGGTGCATATATATTTATAATTGTTATATCTTCCTCTTGGATTCATCCCTTGATCAGTATGTAGTGTCCTTCCTTGTCTCTTGTAACATTCTTTATTTTAAAGTCTGTTTTATCTGATATGAGTATTGCTACTCCGGCTTTCTTTTGATTTCCATTTGCATGGAATATCTTTTTCCATCCTCTCACTTTCAGTCTGTATGTGTCCCTAGGTCTGAAGTGGGTCTCTTGTAGACAACATATATATGGGTCTTGTTTTTGTATCCATTCAGCGAGCCTGTGTCTTTTGGTTGGAGCCTTTAATCCATTCACGTTTAAGGTAATTAGAGATGTGTATGTTCCTGTGACCATTTTCTTAATTGTTTGGGGTTTGTTTTTGTAGGTCATTTTCTTCTCTTGTGTTTTCCACTTAGAGAAGTTCCTTTAGCATTTGTTGTAGAGCTGGTCTGGTGGTGCTGAATTCTCTTAGCTTTTGCTTGTCTGTAAAGCTTTTGATTTCTCCATCGAATCTGAATGAGATCCTTGCTGGGTAGAGTAATCTTGGTTGTAGTTTCTTCCCTTGCATCACTTTAAGTATATCATGCCACTGCCTTCTGGCTTGTAGAGTTTCTGCTGAGAAATCAGCTGTTAACCTTATGGGAGTTCTTTTGATGTTATTTGTCGTTTTTCCCTTGCTGCTTTCAATAATTTTTCTTTGTCTTTAATTTTTGCCAATTTGATTACTATGTATCTCAGCATGTTTCTCCTTGGGTTTATCCTGTATGGGACTCTATGCACTCCCTGGACTTGGGTGGCTATTTCCTTTCCCATGTTAGGAAGTTTTCGACTATAATCTCTTCACATATTTTCTCGGGTCCTTTCTCTGTCTCTTCTCCTTCTGGGACCCCTATAATATGAATGTTGTTGCGTTTAATGTTGTGCCAGAGGTCTCTTAGGCTGTCTTCATTTCTTTTCATTCTTTTCTCTTTATTCTGTTCTGCTGCAGTGAATTCCACCATTCTGTCTTCCAGGTCACTTATCCGTTCTTCTGCCTCAGTTATTCTACTATTGGTTCCTTCTAGTGTATTTTTCATTTCAGTTGTTGTATTGTTCATCTCTGTTTGTTTTTTAATTTTTCTAGGTATTTGTTCTTTAATTGTTCTTGGTCTTTGTTAAACATTTCTTGCATCTTCTCAATCTTTGCCTCCATTCTTTTTCTGAGGTTCTGGATCATGTTCACTATCATTATTCTGAATTCTTTTTCTGGAAGGTTGCCTATCTCCACTTCATTTAATTGTTTTTCTGGGGCTTTATCTTGTTCCTTCATCTGGTATATAGCCCTCTGCCTTTCCATCTTGTCTATCTTTCTGTGAATGTGGTTTTTCTTTCACAGGCTGCAGGATTGTAGTTCTTCCTGCTTCTGCTGTCTACCCTCTGGTGGGTGAGGCTATCTAAGAAGCTTGCGCAAGTCTCCTGATGGCAGGGACTGGTGGTGGGTAGAGCTGGATGTTGCTACTTCATTTATTTTTCATTTATTTCTGATCTAATCTTTATGATTTCCTTCCTTCTGCTAACTTTTTTTGTTTTTGTTCTTCTTTCTCTGATTGCTTTAGGTGTAAGGTTAGGTTGTTTGATATTTTTCTTGTTTCTTTCTCTTTTTTTGTGGATAGAAAACTAAAACCATGGCTTCTGGAGGTAAGATGTTTCTTTAAGAAGAAAAAGTGATCCTTTTTTTTTTGAATTTTATTTTTTTTATACAGCAGGTTCTTGAGGTAGGATTGCATTGCTATAAACTTCCCTCTTAGAACAGCTTTTGCTGCATCCCATAGATTTTGGGTCATCGTGTTTTCATTGTCATTTGTTTCTAGGTATTTTTTGATTTCCTCTTTGAATTCTTCAGTGGTCTCTTGGTTATTTAGTAGCAAATTGTTTGGCCTCCATGTGTTTGTATTTTTTACTGTTTTTTTTTCCTGTAATTGATATCTAATCTCATAGCATTGTGGTCAGAAAAGATACTTGGTACAATTTCAATTTTCTTAAATTTACCAAGGCTTGATTTGTGACCCAAGATATTATCTATCCTGGAGAATGTTCCATGAGCACTTGAGAAGAAAGCGTATTCTCTTGTTTTTGGATGGAATGCCCTATAAATATCAATTAAGTCCATCTTGTTTACTGTGCCATTTAAAGCTTGTGTTTCCTTATTTATTTTCATTTTGGATGATCTGTCCATTGGTGAAAATGGGGTGTTAAATTCCCCTATGATTGTGTTACTTTCCATTTCCCCTTTTATGGCTATTAGCACTTACCTTATGTATTGAGGTTCTCCTATGTTGGGTGCATAAATATTTACAATTGTTATATCTTCTTCTTGGATTGATCTTTTGATCATTATGTAGTGTCCTTCTTCGTCTCTTGTAATAGTCTTTATTTTAAAGTCTTTATTTTGTCTGATATGAGAATTGGTACTCCAGCTTTCTTTTGATTTCCATTTGCAAGGAATATTTTTTCCATCCCCTTACTTTCATGACTGGGGATCTTAATGATCTTTAGCTAGAAGGAGGGAAGACCAGACCAAGGCTACCACTGTTATTAGCAAAAAGCAAGTCTCCTGTGTTAGCTGGCTTAGGGGGATTGCCATAACAAGTTACTACAAACTTGGTGGCTTATAACAACAGAAATTTATTCTCACAATTCTGGAGGCTGTAAGTTGGATATCAAGGTGTTGACAGGGTTGGTTCCTTTTGGAGGCTCTGAGGGAGCATCTGTTCCATGCCTCTCTCCTGGCTTCTGGTGGCTGCTGGCAGCCCTTGGCATTCCTGAGCTTATAGACATGTTATTCCAGTCTCTGTTGCCTTCTTCACAAGCTTCCCCTCTGTGTCTCTGTGTCTCCCCCTTTTCTGTCTCTTACAAGGACATTCATCATTGGATCTAGGGCCCACTCTTATCCAGGATGATTGCATCTCAAGATGCTTACCTTAAATACATCTGCAAAGACTCTTATTCCAAATAAGGTCACATTCTGAGGTTCTGGGTGGATGTATCTTTTGGGGCCACAAGTCAACCCAGTACAGGGATGGCTGGTCCTTTTTGTGGTTTGGATGTAATGTCCTGAAAATATCAATTAAGTCTAACTGTTCTATTGTATCATTTAGGATCGCTGTTGCCTTGTTGATTTTCTGTCTAGAAGATCTGTTCATTTATGTAAGTGGGGTGTTAAAGTCTCCTACTATTATTGAATTCCCGTCAATTTCTACCTTTATGTCTGTTAGTATTTGTTTTATGCACTTGGGTGCTTCTAAATTACGTTCATATATGTTGACGAGTATACAATCCTCTTCTTGTATTGATCCTTTTATCATTATATAGTGTCCTTCTTTATAGACTTTGCTTTAAAGCCTATTTTGTCTGATATGAGTATTGCAACTCCTGATTTCTTTTCATTTCCATTTGCATGAAATATCTTTTTCCATTACCTCACTTTCAATCTATGTGTGTCCTTTGCCCTAAGGTGGGTCTCTTGTAGGAAGGATATCATAGGCTCTTGTTTTTTTATCCCGTCTGCCACTCTATGTCTTTTGATTGGAGCATTCAGTCCATTGACATTTAAGGTAATTATTCCTTTCTGTGGTTTGGACATTGTTCACGTTTTTGTCTGTGTTCAGACATCATTACAGAGTGGTCCTGTTTGTCTTGATCCATCGTGGTCACAGAGTGGCCTTGTCTGACACTGATGTTCTGTGAAACTGTATATGTTCAGCAGGAGAGCACCAAGACTCAGCTGTGTGAGCCAGGCCAGCCTCTGGAGGTCAGGGCCTGCCTTCCTCTTGTTCAGCTTGAAGGCAGTGAGGGAGGCAGCCATCTGGGAGAAGAGTTCCAGCCACAGGGGCAGGGTGGGAGTGTGCCTTGAGGGCTGAAGGGCCAGCCAGACCCCGTGGTGGCTTCAGCAGAATGAGCAAGGGAGAGAGAGGTAGGAGGACAGAGAGGCAATGGGAGGGGGTGCAGAGCAGTGAAAAGACTGGCTCTCAGGCTGGAGGAAATGAGGGGCCTCTGGAGCGTTCTGAGCAGAGCAGTGAACACGACTGACTGGAGTCATCAGCAGGCACAGTTTTGATGGAGTGTTAGGACAAAAACCTGACTGAAGTAGATTCACAAGCGAGTGGAGGAGAGTGAAGACACAGATGAGACAATTCTTTCTGGAAGTTGTAGTGCAACATGGAACAGAGAAACAGGAGGAAGCTGTGGTACCTGGTGAGAAAGTGGATTAAAGAGGTTTTGGTTTTGTTTCCCTTTGAGAGCAGTGACGATGCATAGAACACTGCTGAGGAAGGTCTGGAGGAGAGACTGTCTTGATGGTGTCAGTTGGAGAGGGCATAACCGCAGAAAAACAGGCTCCAGGCCCAAGTGGCGGCCTGGCTGTGGAGGAAGACCGTGGTAATGATGGGGGTGGAGGGGAGGCCGAGGCAGGCAGGCTGGGGGACTTGGTCATCAGAGGTTCTCTCCTGAGAGCCTCTCTACACATCTCACCTGCACTTCCTGTCAGTACCTTGTCCCCAGGCCATCACTGCAATAGTGTCTGGAGGGGACTTCAGTCACCCAGCCTGGCCCAGGTATGGAGACAGCACTTGGAGCTCCACGGACCCCAAAAGGGACCAGAGATGGAGACGGAAGGGGTAGGAAACTGAGAAAGAGAAAAATCAGAAAGGGACCAAAATCCAGAGTCTCTCACAGACCCCAGGCACAGGCAGGGGCAGCAACCTGAGTCAGGAGCTCCCCTGTGTTTTTCGTCATCCTAAACAGCAGGTCCAGGTTCAAACTGTTGGTTTATCACTTGCCCGCTGCGCACTCTGTGAGCCTCAAGCTCTCCAGGTATAAAGTGGGACTCAACCAACCTCCTCTCGGGGCTGTTGGGAGAATTTAGGGAGGTAAGACATGTAAAGTGCCATCAGGGTGCCTGACAAGGAGCCAGATGCTTTCCCTTCCTATCATCTGCCACCCACAACCCTGGGTCTTCACACTGGCTCTTACGGCAGCTGCAAGGATGGGAGCAGGGCCCCGCCTGCTGGCTGACTCTGGAACTGCACCTCTACCGCAGTTCAGAGGTAGAAGCCTCCACATTAACAATTCCTCCAGCAATTTCATTCCACGGCTACAGATACTACCCAAATTCGGTAGGTGAGCACTCCAGCCTTCTTACCACCCCCAACATCATCGCCAGGGCCTTTAATCCACCCTAACCCCCTTTACTCCTGCAGCTGCCCCTGCTTGGAGTGCCCCCACCTCCGCCATTTGGAAACAGCAAAGGTCTGAAGCTTTCCATGACCCTCTCCTCTTAGCGCCCCTCCCTCTCACAGATAGAACTACTAAGGAACTTTCTTTTCCGTATTCTCTCAACTTCCGGACTTACCTCTAGGTTTGCTAAACTGTGTGAGAGTACACTAGAACACCTGTCTCCCCTGCTTCAAGACTCACCTGAGGTCAGAGACTGCCTCATTCATCTGCTGCCAGAGGGACTTTCTAACATCTGAATCCGATCAGTCACTGCCCTGTCTGAAATGTCCCCGAGGAAGTCTCCCCACTCTGGGTGAGGAGGGTGCGTGTCTGTATGAGGTATGTGTCTCTGGATTTTCCAATATTGCTGTATAAGAATGTCTGTATATATATATTTTTTTTTAAGTAAGGAAAACAAATCCTTCATTGGCTCCCTGGTAGCTTCAAATTCCCCAGCAGAGCTCACCGTGTGGGACCTGGACTCTGCCTTTCTGATTCCTCCCTCCTGCCACCCCCTAGCCATCCCCTCGTCCTCCTTCCATGCCTCTCTCACACTGGTTCTTCTGCCTGGAGAACCATGGCCCACACTCCTTCACGCAGCAAATCCCTCCTTGATCTTCAATGCTCAGCTCAAACATCATCTCCCTAGAAGCCTCCCTGACACCCCAGGTTTCACTCATCTCTACTCACACATGTTCAATCCATGTTAGTTGAAAGAAGTCCCCGCTGCCATGGTTTGCTTGCAAGCAAAATGAGGAATCCAGGCAGGATCTTACAAACCCTTCTAGACTCTAAAATTCTGAGTTGATAATGATGAGCGTATTTTAGGCAAGCAGTCACCAAACAGCTGATCTTGAGCTGTGATCACCTATTGCTTTGTCAATAGGTCCATCTCCATGGGGTTCATCACCCTCTCCCACCCTGGGGAAGGGGAAGAGTCATCCCCTCCCTCCTTAGCAGGTGGCCTATTAGGGGCATAGGACTCTGGGGAAACCAACAGTTGCTCCTCATCCCTGCATTCCTCAGCAGCACTGTGCTCACCTGAGCGATAGAGACCATTTGCTGATCCTGGTGGTGAACAGCAGGGGCTTACCTACCCACGGTCATCGTCTAGAGCTGCATTAGGGGCGAGAGGCAGCTGAGCCCCTTCCTGCACTGTTCATCTTTGAGGGGCACTAAAACATGATTGGAATAAATCAGAAATCTGGTGCCAGGGAAGCCAGGTTTCCATACACACATGCCTCCGTATGCTGTGTAACCACCAAATTCAGCCAGTCCTGCTTCCACTAAAGGCAAATGGACCTTTGTAGGCTTGGATATTCTCTGTTGAGCCTTCTTTGAGACACCAATTCGTTTTACTCTGCAACTCAAATTCTGAAACCAAATAATGCATGACATAATCTCTCACCAGGAAGGATTTTATTCTCTCTCACCAGGAAGGATTTATTTTATTATCTAAACTAGACCCAAATCCCTTATTATACCTTCTAGTAAGTTGTCTGGAGTCATCAGTCATTCCAGTTTGGAAAAAAACCTTTTTCTTCCCTTTTAAAAACAAATTATTTACTTATTTATTCATCTTTGGCTGCGTTGGGTCTTCGTTGCTTTGCGCGGGTTTTCTCTAGTTGTGGTGCGTGGGCTTCTCATTGTGGTGGCTTCTCTTGTTGAGGAGCACAGGCTCTAGGCGCGCAGGCTTCAGTAGTTGTGACACGCAGGCTCAGTAGTCGTGGCACACGGGCTTAGTTGCTCCGCGGCATGTGGGATCTTCCCGGACCAGGGCTCGAACCCATGTTCCCTGCATTGGCAGGCGGATTCTTAACCACTGTGCCACCAGGGAAGTCCCCAAAATACTTTTTTTAAACTTCGGAACAAACACCTAGCTCCAGTCTACGGAGCACAATGACGAGCCACCCAAGACCGGCACATCCTTCCCCTTAACTAATCCCGGAGGCCGTGTAAACCTGTGCTCAGGCTCTGGATTCAGGCTACAGTTTCAATCCTGACTTTACTACATGAAATCATAAGGAAGTTTACTTTAGCTCTGAGCCTGTTTTCTCATCTGTGAAATGGGGATAAAAACAGTATTCCTCTTAGGGCTATGAAAATTAAATGACATGCTCGTAGATGGCTGGCACAGTAGGCAGGTGCTCAACGAGTGACAGTTAACCAGCACTAACAGTAACCTTCGCTGTGATGAGAGGAAGGTACCCTCATAAAGACGAGGACATTCACTGTTACGGAAGCCAGTGGAGAAGTTAACTTGTCTGTGATATTACAGATCCCTGTTCTTTAACAGGCTGCTCCTGCCGTGAGTCCACACTCTCAATCTAAGGGATCTGGAACCTAGTTGGCATTTTCACCACAAAGCCACATATATAAGTCTCACCACACACAAATGCACTCCCTGCACACGAGGTTCTAGTATGCAAGACACACCCATCCAATCCAAACTCTGGCTGAAATCCCTTCTAAATGTACTCATCTTTAGCTTCCTTTCACTCCTGTGCCTCCTGAGCTATAGCGCAAATGCATGCAGCTGTAGCCAGAGGGCAATGGTTACACCCAGGACAAGGGCCCCAAAGCCCAGTCTTCCTCGTCAGACCTGCGGCTCTGCCTCCTGATGAAGGGCAGCAAGCACTTCTTAACCCACTTTGCTCACTGAGGCTTCAGTCTGGGGACTGGAATCTCTAATTAGAATTTCCACGTTCATCAGGGGGCATCTTTATTTGTAGTAATAAAATGGGGACAGAGCATCACCTCCCAAGCCTGACAGCTGTACCTCTGACAAATATTCCCTAATGGCAGTAGAAATAGGTGATGGTGACTGAATCACAGACTGCACCCGAATGACAAAAGTTACGTTTAATTTACAATGTAATAAAGGTTACAGGTAAAAAGCTACACATAAAGCGTGAAAAGGCCTATTACACAAATGTACAAATCTCTGTACAAAGCTCACATCAATGTGTCCTACCTTCGTCTCCTATATTTGTTAGCCAGGTCTAGTCTTGGAGCTCTGGACAACGAGAGCTCTCGGTCGAGGGGGGAGAGAGCCTCCAAATCAACATCTGAAAACGTCCTCTTCGAGATATCCGTTACTTCAAAGTAAAATCTTTTCCTTTTTAATTGAAATTGCTCTAACTGGTCATATCCTTTATATTGCCTTCATAACACACTTGAAAAGGAAAGTAATGCCTTAGAGAGTAGAGGACAGTACTCTGGAATCAGATGAGAAACTTAAGCAAGTAGAGTACTCAGGTTTGACAAGAAAAACAGGTAAACTTCAAACAATACTGTAAGTTTAAAACTATCAACCTGTGTCTATGGCACTGGTCACAGATGAAGAAAAATCAAAATGTTCTCATTCTAACAGAAAGGACAAAAGAGAAAAGCCTAACTACTGGACCTCAAAACCACTGACCCAGGAAAACTTCTGAGTTGTTTTAAACCTTAGCTTAACTGAAGCATTCTAAACCCTCTTGTTAACCTGGAATCCGTGGCAACCCTTCTGCTACCTGGGACTTGCAGGATAGTAAATATAAATCAGGCTGCTGAACCCACAAGGCTGGCAATGCTACTGTCACCTCCACAGCTCTACATTCAACCTGAGGGCCTGGAGTCTCTCCCTGGGGTAAATGATTTTTTAAAAAGTGATCCTAGAAAGAGGGAGAAAAGAAAAAAGGAGATAATGGAAAGAGTGGAAAAGAGCCAGGGCAGTCTATTTAAAAGGATGTATGAAACATTTCTCTTCAATGAAAGTGTTCTGAAGACAGGTCTTTCTGGGATACTTCAACCCCACCCCCAGTTTTAATATTACATGGTTAGGACCCCAGGAGACATTCTGAAAGACGATACTGCACACATGGAAAGTTTTTCTCCCTAGTTCATTAGCTCCCCCATCACCCTTCCACCCTGTTCCCACCCAATCCCACCCTCCTCCATTACCAAAAATATCAAATCAGTAAGGAAGGTGTGGGCTTCTTGCCCGGCCAAGCCTCTTTTGCATATTTTTTCTTCTTGGGTTCGTTGACAGCTTCAGGGTTATAGACGGCAGGGTTTGGTGCAGGGTTCATGGTCACTGCTGACGGCACGACGGGAGTCAAGTCCACGTCAGGAGCGAGGTTCGGGTATGGCATGGGCAAGCCACCGATGAGTGCTGTCCCGTGGATGCCGTGCGGCTGGGAGCCGGCTTCACTGTGCGTGGGGGGCAGGCCCCCATAGAGTCCTCCACTGAATGCAAAGTTCTGCATGCGCCTGTTCCCTGATTCCTCCAGGCCCAGGGAGCCAGGGCCCTCCACCCGCTTCTTCTGTGGTTTATAGAGAAGACAAGAAGTGAGACACAAGAGTGCTGTTAGCCTGTTCTATTGCAGTCCTCGAAAAACTGGGTAAGGCCCCTAAACCTCTAACTTGTTTTGTTTCCTAAACAAACCATCTCACTGTCCTGAAATCTCAGGGTTTGAAGAGACCTTACAGTGGTCATCTAACATCATGGCTCCCAAACACTGCCCCACACAAAGTGGTCACCATCCTACGTCAAACTGAGAAAAATGAGGCTAGTGTGTGAACTTTTCATAAAGTAAGACTTATCCAGTTTAAGTGACCATTCTTTACCCTAAGGTCATACTCCTCCCTCTTTTTTTTTAATGTTAAAATGCCCTTTCAGGAATCAGAGGTGATAATAGATGGAGTAAGTATTTCAATTTTTCTTTTTGGGGGGGAAAATAAAAAGTTAGTATCTTCCTGTTGGGCACCTAATTTTTTTTTTTTTTTTTTTTTTTTCTGTACGCGGGCCTCTCACTGTTGTGGCCTCTCCCGTTGCGGAGCACAGCCTCCGGATGCACAGGCTCAGCGGCCATGGCTCACGGGCCTAGCCGCTCGGTGGCATGTGGGATCTTCCCAGACCGGGGCACGAACCCGTGTCCCCTGCATCGGCAGGCAGACTCTCAACCACTGCGCCACCAGGGAAGCCCTGGGCACCTAATTTTTAAACATTAATCTGAGAGCAGAACAAATCTGTAGTGACTGAAAGCAGCTTACTGGTTGCCTGGGAGTGGGAGGAAACTGACAGCAAAGGGACACAGGGGAACTTTCTGGGGTGATGGAAATCTGTATTTTGATTACGGTGGTGGTTACCCAGGTGTATATATCTGTCAAAATTCAAATTATACTTTAAAGACAACAGAAAATTCCAAAGGGTGAAGAAAAAAGAGAAAAGTCCCCAAGGGGAAATGTGACACAAATACTATGGAGTTGTATGGAAAAATTTCATCTTATACTTTTTCACACTGGACTAAAGTTCAATGAAAGATCCTCCCTCACCCCTCTACTCCTTTTGCATGAACTTGACACATTTTATCAATCTATTCTAATATATTCTAAAGATTTTTTAAAAAATAAAACTCCCTAGAGCATCTCTGACCAACATCTTCCAATCACATTTTGAATACCTCTACTAATAGGGATCTACTTCCAGGGGCCATTGGTTCCCTTTTGGAGCCCTAGCCGGCTCCAAAGGTGGTTCTCCACATGTTGAGCAATCAGAACATCTCTGTAACTTCCACCTCTTGGTTCTTCAACATAGCTGCTCTTTAAACCTAATCCAATGTGGGCTGGCTTTCCTATCTGTGCCATCCCCATTCACAAAATAAAGATGTGGTAAAGGCCAGAGGTGTCATGCAGAAATGCAACAATGTCTCTTCTTTGCCTAACAGCTTACTTTGAGTCAAGAAGGGAAGGTTAAAGAAAGGTGGGTCTCTCTGCTCCCTGCTGGGAGGTAAATTTACAGACCCACATCACACCATAATTTACATGGAGGATCAAGCTAGCTGGTCACCTGCAGCCTCTCTATGGCACTCCAGGATCCCTACACACAGATGGGGTAAATGGATTTCCACAGTATGAAAAATGGGAAAGGAGCAAAGAATGTTTTAAAATTAAGCACACACTTAGCTACATATAAAACAGTGGGTTTTTAAACCAGACTATATGACATTTCAAATACTGTCACAACATGCTTCCTACCTTGACTGGGACCACTGCAGTCTGCACCATGTTCCGGAAGCGACCAACTGAAGGATCCACATCCTCTGCAAAAAGACACGAGGGCAGGGTTAGTTCAGTAATCAACTGGGATGATTAAGGTTATAGGGCTCAATGCAAATAAAGCAATCACAATAATTCATATTAAAACAGTAAAATACAGCTAACACTTCAAGTGTTTACTGGGTACTGTGTTAAATCCTCACAACAACCCTACGAGGTAAGTACCACTACAATAAACATTTAATAGATGGGAAAACAAACTCAGGCTTGGAGAAGGAAAGTGACCGGCCCAGTCACCTTGCTGGAGAGGAGCCAGGATATAAATCTAAGCAGCCAGAAACAGGTCTGTGCTCTGGACCATGTGCTACACTGGCTTCCCCAGGTTCTTTCCCATTCCACATACCTCCCTCTTTTGAGGGAAGACATCAATAATCTCATGTTAGTGATAAAAAGAGGTCACACACCACATACCTTGCTAACACCCGCTCATTAGCAAATAACAAAATTAGGATTCAGACCCAAGGCTTCTAGCTTAACTTCGCCTTTCAACCTGAACAACTGTATATAGGCATACCTTGTTTTACTGAGTTTCATTTTACTGTGCTTTGCAGATATTGTTTTTTTTTAAAAAAAAAAAAACAAATTGAAGGTTGGTGGCAACCGTGCATTGTCAGATGATGGTTAGCATTTTTTAGCAATAAAGTATTTTGTAATTAAGGCATTGTAAAGAAACAAGTACATTGCTTTTGTAGACATAATGCTACTGCACACTTAACAGTTTACAATATAACGTAAATGTAACTTTTATATGCACTGGCAAACCAAATATGTGTGACTAGCTTTGATACTTTACTGAAGTGGTCTGGAACCAAACCCACAATTCCTCCAAGGTATGCCTGTACAATTAAGACTCACTAAAGGATCTGAAATCCCTGTCCAGGCAGGGTGGGACAGCGGCTCCCTTTTCACAGCTTATACACACACTATTGCACCCTACGAAGCTTCTAGCTTCATTCATTCACACTGTGCCAGAAGAATGCACTAAGACCAAGTAAGGGACATGCTTGTAGTCAGTCAGTCTCTCATTTATTGGACATCAGGCATGGAAATAAAGAGCAAGACACCGTCCTGCCTGTAAGGAGTTCACAGTTGTAAAGCCAGATAGGCTAGAATACAATGGAGGTGCTTGAAGAGTGGTGCAAAAATAGTTTTCTTGGAGCACAGAGGGGAGATTGGGCTCGATCACCTAGAATGGACAGTTTTCTCACTGAAGACTGAGTGTGGGGAAACAGGCAAACATAGACTTATTATCATTACTAGAAAAAACTACTCCAGGGCCCTTTTATCTTAATATAGTGGTAGGAAAGGAGTTGTTTCCCTAACAGATGTTGTACACCTTATTTTAATGCGTTGAGGGCACTTGTTATTTAAAGAAACACTCTTGTGAGTCCCTCTGGAATATAAAGATTCCTTATTTAATTTGAATAATTAGTCCCTGGTTTATTTGTTTTAAGTCTGGCTTTTCACATATTAGGATGCTTCTAAGGAATATACCCTGGAATTATTTTCACAAACAATCAATGTTCAATGAATGAATAGCTTCTATATGGAAGAAGAAAGAGGAAAAGATATCCAGGCTCATCAGGAAGGAGAGGAGGTCTCTAAAGAAGGCACCCTTATTTTCTCTCTCATTACCATAACAGCCCTGCTCCAATCATCCCTTCAGGAAAGCTAAATCAAGTGCAAGAGCAACTGGAGCCCAAGAGGTGTGGCTAACGGGGTATGTGGCCCACAAACACAAGAGGCCTGCAGAAGAGGGGGCTAAGCCATCTGGGGGACCCTGTCCTGTGCTGGCTGAATGGTGCTCAGGCCTCTCACCCTCTCCTCATTCTCTAGCCATTCAACTCCTAGAGAGGGGGTCTGCCCATTGCAGGAAATCTCTGCTCCTGGAAGATCTACCGAGAAGTTTCTTGCTAAGTCTACTTCTAGTGTAGCAAAGTCTGCATAGGTAAAGGCAAAAGGGGTGGCAGATGATGATGAGGACAATGGCTAACATTTATCAAGGGCTACTGAGTGCCAAGCACAGATATGAGGTATTTTCACATATATTAATCATTTAATCTCCCCACCAATCCTGAGGCCAGTAGTCATGTCACTGGCCAGGGTCACAGAGCTACTAAGCGGAGAGGTGGATTTCACACCTAGGCCCTCTGATCAGAGCCCACGCTCTTAAACACTATGCCATACTCTGCCTGAATGTACTGCCTTAATAAAGCTGCAGGACAATAATTTTCTTTTTTTTCCTTTTTCCTTTTTTTTGGGCATGCCGCGTGGCATGTGGGATCTTCGTTCCCCAACCAGGGAGAGCAGAGTTTTAACCACTGAATCGCCAGGAAGTCCCACAATAATTTTCAAGGAGAAAAACAGAACATATCAGACCCCGAGTCCTGAAAGAGACTTAACAAATTATCTAGTTCAGTGATTCCCAAACTGTTGGCTGTTCATCAGTACAAACAGGAGCTTATTAAAACTACAAATGTCTAGGTCCAACCCCTAGAAACTCTTATCTGGCACTCAGAAATAAACTTCCCAGATTAGACATCCAGCTCCTGCCCAAACATTTCCTTTGGGCATTCAGTACTTTGAGAAGTAATTCATTCCACTTCACACATCATCAGAAAGTGAACAAAAGTCACTAGAATGAATGCCCCAATCTCTTTCACAGGAATTCTTTTAATTCTTCTTCTAAATATAAGAAGGATTTGTTGTTGCTTTTCATGCTGAGCCAAATACTTGCTACTCACAGGCTCTGGTTTCACCTACTCCTTCCTCCCGAAGGTCAGCCTTGCAAACATCCACCTCAGGGTGCCTCCCTCCAACCTACCCTCCCTCATGCACAGTTCCCAGCATTTAGGGACCACTTTCCATAGCTGGGAGTCTCCTCCTTCCCTCAAGACTACATAACACATTTAGTACTTAAGGCCATGCTTGCATTTAGTAACACATTTGGGTGAGTTCTGCTCAGAACACAGGCCACCGGGTTACTGTCCCCCATTATTCTATTAATCCAATCTTAAACTGTACTTGATTAGTTTCCACAGCCCCCTGATGACTTAGACTGCATTTTTAACTAACTAAAATCCTTATACTTTTTTTTTTAACATGAGCTGTCACTGGAACAGATTTTCTCCATTTAAATAATTGACATTCTGAAACTAAATGCAGGACTTGAAAGTTATTCTCACTGCATTTCAATTTGGGATATAAAAGCAACTTGTTAGTCTGGGATCCTTGTTTCCATCCATGAAGGTTTATTTTCAAACAAGATTTCTGGAATCCCAATTCCATCTTCACTGTATAAACTGCACCTCCCAGCTCCATGCCATCCACCTCCCAGAGTACTTGAGATATAACATGAGCCCAATAAATGAATGTTGAATGATGGAACAAATGGGTAAACTCAATGGCCTTCCCAGAAACTGATGCTCTCATCTTGCTGACGTTTCCATACAAACTATCTATAAATTACAACCTTACAGAGGCAAGTCTTCAATGCGATTAATAGTGGCAGAAAGTTCTCCAATCATAGAGTTGCCAATCATACATTGAACCCCATGACAATAGTGTCTGCTCTGACCTATACTTAAACTCCATTATACCTGGATCAGCAAAGGAGAATTACAGCCTTCCTCCATCTACTTCTTTCACACTGCAACTGGATAATGCTTGAGTTTCAGGGCACTCCATCAATGTACAGGCATACCTTGTTTTACTGCACTTCACAGATACTGAGTTTTTTATAAATTGAAAGTTTGTGGAAACCCTGCATCAAGCAAGTCTATCAGTGCCATTTTCCCAACAGTATTCGCTCACTTCGCGTCTCTGTGTTACATTTCTGTAATTCTCACAATATTTAAAACTTTTCCATTATTACTATAGTTGTAATAGTGCTCTGTGATCAGCAATCTTTGTTGTTACTATTGCAAAAAGATTACAACTCACTGAAGGCTCAGACTAGCATGGTTAGCATCTTTTAGCAATAAAGTTTTTTTTTTTTTTTTTTGCGGTACGTGGGCCTCTCACTGTTGTGGCCTCTCCCATTGCGGACCACAGGTTCTGGACGCAAAGGCTCAGCGGCCATGGCTCACGGGCATAGCCGCTGCGCGGCATGTGGGATCTTTCCGGACCGGGGCATGAACCCGTGTCCCCTGCATCAGCAGGCAGACTCTCAACCACTGTGCCACCAGGGAAGCCCCAATAAAGTATTTTTAAATTAAGGTACATACATTGTCCTTTTTAGACATAATGCTATTGCACACTTAACAGACTGAAGTAGTGTAAACGTAACTTTTACATGTACTGGGAAACTAAAAAATTCGTGTGACTTGCTTTATTGCAATGCTTGAACTGAACCCACAATATCTCCAAGGTATGCCTGTTCTGTACAAAAATATCTCCCCTCAACATAGTACCTGTTATCCTAAACCTTGTAGAGAAACATTACAACTGACCTACAGGTTGTGTACACTACTCTCTGACATCACAGCTTTTTCATCAGAAAAAACTAGGAAGATACCTCACCTGGGTTGATGATCTCATCATCCTCACTAAAGGTCACCCGTGAGTTCTTCCTCTTCCTCTTTGGTCTCTGAATGTCCAGATTCCCCTCCTCAATGGTGAGAGTGGAAATCCGCTTGTTGTGGGCAGTGTTGAACTCTGTCAGGTTCTGGGACAGGGTTCACACAGGAAAGACAGGAATAAGTACACAAGGAATTTGAAGGAGAATATTACCAAATAAAGGGCAGGAAGGTATTAGGAGCTAACCTTGACCTCTCCACACAGGTGAGATTCTTTTCTGCATTCAGAAAAGATTCATTACCGTCCCTAGACAGTTAATACCAGCAAGCCTCAATTTGACAGAATGTGGAACATCTTCATTGACTAGTGCAGCAGTGATATTCAAAAGGGAGTGAAGGACCTTGGGCTGAAGACAGGTCGTCTGTGCAAAAACCCTTGAGTTGAGGTTTTGGGTTTTTTTGAAGAAAGTTTATCATGTCTTCATGCTGAGAATTAACGGAATACAACTGGGAAGAAATCCAAGAATTGTTTTTAAGTAACAGAGATGAGAAAGGACAATTGACAGCTTCTTTCCCAGTAGCTCTCTCCTTTAAAACTTGTAAGGACGTTACCAGTGTACTGAATATCTGGCAGTAACATTTTGTCACTCCCCATCCCTTCATCTGGCCCCATTTCTACTCATAACTATCTATCCATCTCAGTGACTAACTTGGCCTCATCACTGCTGCCTGCCTCTTCCCAATCACCTGGACTTATTCCAATCTGTACTGCAGTTTGAGACATCCCAAATGTCTTGAGAACAAGGACCCAGAGATGACCTAACATACTGAACTAAAGGACAGGAAGGCATGGGAGCAGCCTGGAAGAGAATGGGCAAGAGTGACTGCCAACCAGGTCCCTGGCTATGAGGCTACTTCTTTAGAACAAAATAACTTCTAAGTTGTAAGACTGCTACTGTGCTTTTCTTCCTAAGGGCTGGGAAACTGTCTCGGTATACAAGAATAGTAAATGCATGTGGGTGGTTAAGGACAGGCTGGAGTTTGATCTACCTGGATAGACCAGTCACACCAATGCAGTGACAGACATGTGAATACAAAAGCTACATCACAAACTACTGGGGTCAGCTCTAGAAAAGAAAACCTTAGGGCATTAAAATTAAATCTTGTAAAATTCATGGCCTTCAGGGCAGCCAGGCCCAGAGCAAAAGTAATCTAGTTCTACTCAGAAGATTCTAGGGCTGACTGGACAATATCAAAAAGAGCTACATAAATGAATGAAAGCTTCAATCTCTGTAAGCTAGTGTTGTTCAAACAAACCTTCTGGATGATAGAAATGTTTTCTATCAGTGCTATTCAATATGGTTAGTCACTAGCCACATGTGATTACTGAGTACTTAGTGGCTACTGCACTGGACAGTGCAGCTCTAGAGAAATGTAACTCCCAGCCTTGGCTTCTAACATCCACTGAAGGTGCACAAGACAACCATAAGGGTCTACTGGCAGGAGACCCAGTCTCCTAGTTAGCCCTGGTTATACATAACCAAAGCCACACAATACAGCTCTCCAAGGGCCACACCACACTGCCAAAGTGGCAAAGGCTTATCACTGGGCTCAAGAAAACCTCCAGTTGCTAAGTCACTGGCATTTCAAACTACACAGAACAGCTACATACTGCAAAAGCCAGAGTCCCAAAAGACATAACAATGACATAGACAATGGAATTACATCAAGCTCTGTTTCCTCCTCTGGAAGCCCCAGTAAGCCCTTGAGTTCATCATCCTCTCCACCCATCTTCTCATCTCCTTTCACAGCCGATGGCAATGTCTGAGGCTTCTCTCGCAGAGTGTATGCCCTTGTGGATGCACCAAATGAGACCGTGGAATCGATGGGAATTTGCTGAGGCTTGTGAGGCTCCAACCGAATGTGACCCAAGAAAGTGCCGTGTGCTGGGAATAACCAAATCAGAAATGTAAGAGAGGAAAACAAACAAACAAACAAACCTGAGTTGTAGAAGGGACAGTAGCTTCTGCCAGCACATCAGTTTTGCTTTTTAAAATGGAAATGGCACTGGGTCCACTTTGCATCCCTTGTCATGGGTCACAATGAAAAGGAAACTCCTTCACTGAATCTTGAATCTCTTCAGTGGATTTCTTACACATCTTCAGACCTGCTGTTACCCCACGTAACAAATACCACTGCTTGCTCTCTGCTGCCAAACAGGCTTGGCTCCATTCTGGGTCCAGGGGGAATGGCTCCAACCCAGCAATAGGCATGCCCCCTAAGGCAGGAGACAGGAATTGCTATGGTCTGACCTCTCCAGCCCCAAGTCTAAGGAACATAGAAATTGCTGGCCTGGTGGCAGTTATGCTTGGGGTTTCCCCAGGGTAAGAAATGAGGTTGGCTGAAACAGGTGCAATATCAATGGCAAGGCAAGCCAAAATCCTACTGGAGAGTCTGGATATCTTTCCATGTCTGCATTCTGCATGTTATGAAATGGAGAGAAAAGATGAGATAAATTTGCAAGTAAGTACTTATGAGACAAGGCTCTCCAAAACCATTATATAAGCATACTGGGGTGATGTGTGCGTGTGTATGGGGAGCAGGGAAAGGAGTAAAACACGATCAACCCAGGAAGCAGATCGTTTACATTTCAAGCTGTAATTATACATAGGCAAAAATGAACAAATTTCAAGGCCCCATGCAGTCAAGTCTCAACTGCATTTCTGGAATTATCTTTGACAAACTTGAAAATCTTATTAGTTGGAGTGTGCCCATAGAATTAAAATTGATATTATTAATAGTCACAGCAAAATGTAGCTGGGATAAAGAGCCCATTATAAAAAATTAACTTTTGGTCAAAACAAGTTTTTTTTTTTTTTTTTTAATGTCCTACTGTACTACAACTCTACTACATTAATGGAGTTAATCACAGCTTCTGCTTAAATTGGACCACAATCTATCATGGGCCTATAAACACATTCCCTAGTTCCTGGGTGCTTTTTTTTGTTCTCTGTATATACCTATTGCTCTCTCCAGGAAAGTGCTCCCCAAAACCCTCTTCTCTCTCCAGTCATCAATTATTTCAGTAAAATAGGAAATATCACAGGAATGGAGAACAACTAATTTAAAAACCAAACATAAACTTCCTTGATGAGCAACAAAACACAATTTCAAAACTGAAGAACCCAAAGAGCATTTTCACACTGCCCAAAAGACAATGTATGAAATAGGATGGGATATGAGTTACTTACTACTGTTGAGATCTATTAGGAAAACTCTCTTCAGATGCTTGTGGTAGACCAAGGCAGCATGGACCCGAGAGCAAGACTGGTGGTCAATGGTAAAGTCACACAAATCAGGGTTTCTCCCAAATAAGTAATACTTCTTCTCATCAATAATCAGTTTCTAAACAAATTAAATTAAATATTACTTAAAGCTTGTTTCAACAGGGTTTAGCAAAAATTCTTCCAATAAACTAAGTAGAGCATCTTAAGATAAAATTCCTTGTCAAAGGAAATATATATATTTATATTTACTATTATTCTTCAAGATAAAGAGCTCAGAATAATTTACTAACATTGGGGGATGGATGGCAATTAATCTCCCCAAATGTAGTGGTCAAATGTTTAGTGTTGATATGAAAGGAACTTTCCTAATCCTATTAGGTGTAAATGGCATGCAAGAGTGGTTGTCTTCTGTCCATTGGAAATTTAAGATTTCACTGAATCTTAATTTTAGGTCAAGCAGGAAACACAAAGCATGCCTATAAAGTAATAAGACCGCTTTTCAGAAAAATATATATTCAAATGAAGATTATCAATTGGTTCACAAAGGAAGGGGATATAAACACCTATCTATATTCTAATCATGCTGCCAGAGACCCAGAGTATTTCTGGAACCCTCTTTAGAAACTAGAATTACATTAGACAACATTGTATGAGCCTCTAAATCTAACTTTATCGTCCCATTTCATTTTGGCCACAAAAAAGCATTATTCAAAGTTAACTCTAAATGAGTATTTGCTGTGTCCAAATATGGAACAACCTCACAGGGCAAAGATTTTCCAAGTTTGGGGGAAGGGGATGTAGGGATTAAACATTTATTGAAGAACTATTATTGCTAGGCATTTTTAAGTATTATGTCATCTAATCCTCAAAACAACTCTGTGAACCAAGTATCACCTTTATTGTTAAACATAAGAAAATAGATTCAGAGAGATGAAGCCACGCATCCAAGGCAGTCCAGTTGGTTAAGTAGCAGATCTGGGGTTTAAACTCAGGTGTGAAATGACCTGCAATGCTAACATTCTAAACAACAGTGTCATGGATCTGAAACAATTCTGAGAAGAGCTCCAAAATGTTTCTAGCCACTGCTGTGGTACTGGAAAAAACAAAACTGTATAAGGTCCCAATATAATAGCAGAAAAGAGGATTTCGCAGACCAGCAATCTATTATTTTAAAAATTGTAGGGGCTGACATAGTATTGTTAACTTTTATTTTGCCATATGAGAACTATTTTTTAAATTGTCACCAATCAGTATTATAATCATTTTATGAAAGATAGGTCATTTTAACAAATAAGTAAGAAGAAGGATAAAGGACCACTCTTTGAGCTGAATTTATGAAAAACTCACTACACTGTCTTTTTCTTTTAGTCCTAGATCAGTAAAGCCTTTGCCACAGACTGGTTGTAGACTGGGCCATCATAGATGAAGGACTCTAGATAAATTTTCACTAACACTGTTTCAGTTCTTAAAGTCTATAATATGAGTACTTGAAGAATAACCCTCATTCATATACATTATGTTGTTCCTTTAAGTTTTGGGTTTTTTTTTTTGGCTGTGCCACGCGGCTTGCAGGGATTTTAGTTCCCCCACCAAGGACTGAACCAGTGCCCTCGGCAGTGAAAGTGCCGAGTCCTAACCACTGGACCGCCAGGGAATTCCCTGTTTTTCCTTTAAACACAAGGTCTCACTAAGCTCTAGTTCACATTTCACACTATGCTCCTTCTAAAATCCCTGAGAGAAGACAGCACAAAGTTGAGTAGGGAAGTATAGTCAAACTAGGATGTACCAGGCTAGGAATCAAGAGGCTTATATTTCATTCCTGGCTATGTCATTGAATTCACAGTGGGCTACAATTCTCCCCTATGCTTTAGTGTTCTTACAAAACCAGAAATACACCTCACGTACTAATAACAGTTAACAACTGCTGAGTACTTATGTGCCTATGCGCTATGAGTTTTATGCTATGAGTTTTATGCTATGTCATTTCATCCTTACAACCACTCTGTGAAGTAGGCAGGCACTATTATTCCTATTTTTATAGATAGGAAAAGTGAGGCACAAAGAAATTAATTAATATATGCAAGCTCACACAGCTAGATATTTATAAACTGGATTAGAAATTCAGGTTTGTCTGACTTCAGAGTCTAAGCTTTTTAAACCACTACATTATATATTTTCTTCACTCTTCCTGCATCAAAAAATCCACCATATGGCAAAAAACATTTTAAGGAGTGAACAAGTACTATGGGTCACACTCTTAATTGTTTTTTAAACAATCACTTACCCAGTTCCTTTCCAGCTTAGCCTTTAAAGCTCAAAATAGGTATGGGGGTCACCTCTGGGAAACCCTGTCCAGCAGTGCCCACCTGCTGCTGGCAGAGCTTGTCCCAGGCCCCTAGTGCTAGGGAGCACCAAGATTCAACAACAGCCTGACAGCTCAGTCACACAAGCATCCCCATGTCTGCTCAGACCCAAGTATTAAGACTTGGGTTAAAAATAAGACATTGCTTCAGAATTGAGAGAGCCCTGAAATTTCAGCATCTTATTCTCTCTAGATAATATCTATGCAGGTTGAATCTCACTGCATTTCTCATTCATATTTATATGCACATAGATTATGTCCTCATAAGCTTAAATTTGCTAACCACAGTGTTCATAGGCTAGACTTAAAGAAACAGCACATAAGATCACCAGCACTTGGGCTCTAATATAAAACTGACCACATTTCCATGATTCTAAGCTGCCAGTACCAGCAATTTAGGTGTTTAGAGGGGAAAAAAAAGAAAGAGCCTCCAAATTAACTATATACATTCACTATTAAAGGCATCTCAATTATAGAAATGTGAAAATGTAGGGAAAAAAACAGTATGCCTCAGAAGCAAGAAAATGTGTGAATTCTTGGACAATATGCTTCTTCTGTCCAAGTGAATGAAATAATGCATTGGTCTTTCAATAGCCACTAAGTCACAATTTCTTAACTAGCTATGGCTAGTACCATTATTCAGTTGTGCCTCTGAGTTATAACTCAGAGTGTACCTTTACACACTGGGCTTAAAAGACTCATGGCTTTTGTTTTAATATTGCACTTTTTAAACCCAGCTATCACAACACGTCACAAGCCTCTGACACAAGGCTAGGACATAGATAGCTCGGTTAGTATCAAGTGCTGCCTAAATCCTTAAAAAATAAGCACATCTCCAGTCTATTCCTCTCAGAAACAATACAGTGATGTCTAAGTATTGTAACATGACAGTTTTGTGGCAACTCAGCACACCTAAGAGCACTGAAAGAGAACATTATCACTTAATGGAAACCAGTAATTAGAAGGATGTTTGACAAGTCAGAGTGCTTTGAAAATATAAATTATTTCGCAGAGGAATATGACATTATCATTAAAGCTAGCCCTCCTTGTCTGTTTCTTCCTGTAGTAAACTAAAGATTTACTAAATTCTGGTTTTAAAAATAAAAGACTCCTATATGTCTATTTAGCAACAATATTTTATATGTGTGAAACAGTCTACAGTGTAACAAAACAAAACAAAACAAAAAACATTGTAGCTAACTTATTCCTTTGAATAATCTTGGTACTCTGTAACCTTTAAGATAGAAGAACACATGACAAAGGGGCTCTAAGTGACTGGTTCAGGGCTTGATGAATTAATAAGAGAATTCATCACAACTCATGCCTTAATACTTTGCAAAATACGTGGGTATCTCTACAACATCCTGAAAGTGAAAACAGTGTATTTATAGAACATCCTGCAGGAGACCTCAAAGATAGCTTTTCATTATGGAGTGCAATGTTTTTACCATATATACCAAAGAAAAATAACTGCACTCAATAATAGGGCCTTGAACTTAAATTCTATCTGAGCAAGCAAACATAAAATTGGTTGAAGACACAGAGACTCACAACTCCACAGTCAGAGTGAGCTTAATCTCCATCTCTTGGTAAATAAATGGTAACATAAGGATTAAAAAAAAGTACACAACCTAACAGCTAATCAAAATTCATGTTCTCTTGAAGTTCTATGTGGTTTTCATTCTAGAGACTTGTAGAAAAGCTGGAATTCTGCTCTACTTGTCCTTTATAGTACTTATTTCAATTAGAATCATGCAAATTTTTGTCTGATTCTGTTGTTCCCATCAGATGATTTCTTTGAGTATAGGAGCCACGTTTCTTCTGTTCACTGCTATAGTCCTATGCCGAGCACAATGACTGGCACATAATAAGTACTCAGTAAATGTTTTGAATGAATGAATGAATTTTGTCACCATTTCCATTCTCTTTTTTGAGCAAGTACCTTAGTTTACTATCTTCTTTGAAGAGTTTTGGCTTGAATCTCATAAAAGAAACTTAAAAGTTAAATTCAATCTACATCATTCACTTTCTTCTTCAATTACTACAGATCTTGCACCTTCCATACAACTCCACATACTGAGAGAGAAGGAATTCACCAAGTTATAGAGCATCCGGTTTGACTGAGACCTACAAGCCCATGATCTATTAAAACCTTTCATTTGGAACGTGAGAGGAGTCACAAAAGACTGAGTGTCTGTGGAGATACATGGTTTTAATGTGTTATATCACCATGTGCTTTTAATAGAAAAAAAAATCAGGATGAACGAAAGTAGAATTTCTGTAAAACAAAGCACAGGAGAGGAGGTGGAAAAGTGAGTCACTGGCAAAAATCTTTAGTGTGGTGGGAAAAAAAGGGAAGACGTGTACTTCCATACCTCAATTAGCTTGTCTCCTTTGACTACATCCAGATGTAAACCAGGAGGGGGTTTACCTGCCCTGAAAAATAAGTGTGAAAAAACATTTTCAGGATGAGTTTGTAGATGCCATTTACAATCATTATCCCATTCAACACTGTAGCTCTCTTACTAGCCTATAATTAGCTCACGTTCAAGCAGAAATGCCATCTACTTCACTGTTATTATAGCTCCTTTCTACATTTGACACTTACTTCCCCAGTGATTCAACTGCTCTGAAACATATTTTAGTGGATCTGTATTTAGAGCAGCACCAAAGAAACCCATGTTTTAACACTGGATTATCCACCTTGGAGAGAAAGCAGCACAAAGACTGCAAGTACTATAGCTGGGGTTGTCTGCTCACTTGGAGTCTGAATCTAAGATTTGCCGCTACCATTAATACCATATAAAGGCAGAATAAATCAGTTGGTGTCTGGGGCTGATCAAGACTAGCCTCATCACAGAATAAGCAGAGGGTACTGTCCTGAGCTCTGAGTCCAAATCAGAGAAGTGTAATTAGGGAGCTAGGGCAATCCAAAACTATGCCCATGAAACCAGGTACCAATAAATACAAGACATATTTGTTAACCTTGAACAGGTCATTCTACAATGGCATGGTTAAGGGGACTTTTCTCTACACTCCTGTAACCACACCATCCAAGGGAGATACATGTATGTCAAAGCACCTAACACAGTGCCTGGTGCCTAATAGACGCTGAGGAAATGGTAGGTGATCTTATACAGTCTCTTCTAACTATACGTTTACTGTCCTGGCCCAACTTCTGAAATCAGTGCAGCAAGGAACCAAAATGGACACAGAATTTGTAGACTGAAGCAACTGGGTGTTACAAAAGTGCAGAGGGACCCAGAAAACAGCCACACATTCACTTGCTTCCTGTGTTTGCTCCTTTGAAGTTTGAAGGATGAACAATCTTGCCAGAGTCCCTACATGTGCACACAGAAAAATGCATCTGTTTACATCTAACTTAAGATGCAACACAGTCATCTCACAATCCTGACCCAACTTCTCTATGGAGGTTGCCAGTAAGACAAGTGCATTGGACAAAAGCCCATTTTGTCTGGAAAACAGGGAAAGCCAAGTTACGTCCAAAACATGCTTTCTGAACTCCTACTATGTGCCAGGCTCAGGCCTAGGAACTCTAGGAACTGGGAATATAAAGATGCGTTAGGCAGCCCTTGCCCTTGAGTATCTATATAACGGGGGCCAGAGAGTAACACAAACAATACACTGTGATGAGCAGAAATAGCCCCACCTCCGGATGGGTCTCCTTGCAAGGCAATTCATATGTATTCATCATGCACTCTACTCAAAGACTAAAATTATTCCATTATTCCCAAGAACTTGCGAAAGGAGGAAAGGGGTTCATCCTAACAAGCAAGGATGCCCTCTGGTGCCCGGCTTCGCGCTGGTCGCTGAGGCGAGCGCGGGGGTAGGTCAGAGCCGTTCCTGCCCTCAGGGAGCTCCCAGTCTGCGAGAGACAGGCAAGTGCCGCACCCAGGCTGCAGCAACAACCGCGGGATGCGGGGCTCTGAGGGGGGCGCCGGGGCCGGGAAGCTAGCTCGTGCGCGCTCGGGACAGAGAGCAGGGGAGTAGATACGGTGCTCCACAAGAGCATCAGACAGCCAGGAGTCGGGATAAGTTCGCGGTCAAGGCCCCGAAGCGCCCCGGCAACCAGCTGATTGCCCGAGGGGCTGCCTAAGCGAGCGCCTCAGAGCCCCCAACTCTGGGTTTCCTCAGTTCCTGGGCCCGGGCTCCGGGTTCCCGGTTCCTCCACACGCCGCCCGGCCTGACAGACAGTTCTCCCTCAGTCAGTCCCAGGGTCTTTGGGCCGCTCGGCTCGCTGCGAGAAATGAGCCGCCCGGCCAGCCCTGGCCAGCGTAGGCCAGGCCACTCCAGCGCTGGTCGCCCAGCCACTCACCAGGTCGGGCAGTCAAACAGCGGGAGGCTGGAGCCGGAGTTCGCGGCTGCCGCCATCTTGCTTCTCCCCCTCCCATTTGGCGGGCCTGAAGCACGCCGGGAAACTGGAAGACCCAGAGGAGAGAGGCGGCTTCCCAGCAGCCTGTGCGTATGCGCGCGCGCCCGCGCGCGCGCGCCCACCCACGCACGCATGGACGCGCAGACGCAGAGGGATCTTCTAGTAGCGGTGGAGACTGGGATTGGGTTTTGAGGTCTTTTTCAGTGCTTGAGAGTTCGCTTTTTACAGAGGTCAGGGCTTTCCTTGGCCGGGAGTTGTTTGAGGAAAATGCGCTCGTAAGGAGGGGTTCGGTTTCCCTCTACGTTCTTTTTGCACACACGCTCCCAGGCTCTAAAATGTTGCGACTCCACCCTTGCTCTGGGCCTGCACCGTCAGCCTTTCGACCCCAGTCTGGAGAGAAGCTAGAGGGTAGAGCTCAGAGATTGGAAAAACTCCAACTTTTCTGTTTCTCTTCTTCCGGGCCTTCTGCGTAGAGCTGCATGCACCGTACTCCCTTCCCCATTGTAACCCAAATCCGGCACTTGAGGCTTCTGTAGATTATCTGGGAAGCTACCTTTGGGGGTCATCTAAACTCTGGACAAACAGGAGCCAGGGACGGATCCAACCAGATGGCAGGCATCCAGATCTTCAGTGTGCATGAATGAAATGGTTAATCAAGTTGAGGCCCCTTTGGATTTTAAAATTTTGGTCATAGTGACTAGATAGTGCAAGGAAGAATTAGGATTCAGGCCTGCTTTAGGCCAACAGCTGGGTGAAAGAGACCAGCAGCAGGTCCTCTGGTTGTAATGGCTTAAGTCTATTGAGTGCTTACTTATCTGGGCAAGTATATAGTTTATATGAATCATCTCATTTAATTCTCACAACTCTCTTGAAATAGGTATTATGATTCCTGAGGAGTGGGTCAGAGAGATTGAGCTGCCCAGCCTCACCCTAGAACAAGTGGTGAGTGGGATTCAAATCTAAATCAGTGTGATGCCAAAGGCCATGCTCTTTAATCATTGCTATCTGTCACACTTTGATGTTGGTGTGATATTAGCATGCAACTAAAGCCCAACACTTTTTCACTTTTGTAGAAAACATGGGAGGATTATCTGACTTTTTTTTTTTCTTTCTTTTAAGGAAACCGAATGCAAAATTATTGTTCACCCATAAAGAGGCACTGCACAGCAAGTTATCTCCTTCTGTGGTGGAGTTATTTCTTTTCTTGATTGCCTGCTACTGGTCCTCTAGATTTTAAATCGAACATCAGCCTGTTCAAAAGAGTTTGCCCTTGGTGACATCTCTAGGCATCAAGATTTAGCTGCAGCATAATATTAACTTAGAATTTAAAATTATCAACTCTTAGGCAGGAGAATCACATTTTCCCCTGGTCTTCAAATGCACAGTAAACTCATCCAGCAAGGATGTTAACTGATCAGATCACTTTTTTTTTTTTTTTTTTGGCTGTGCCTCGGGGCTTGCAAGATCTTTGTTCCCTGACCAGTGATTGAACCCAGCCCTCGGCAGTGAAAAGCCCCGAGTCCTAACCACTGGACTGCCAGGGAATTCCCTCAGATCACTTATCACATGAACTGGTTAATATCCTACTTTCCAGCTTTGTGATTCCAAAAATAGACTAGGCTGATAGCTCTAAACTTGGTTTCAGGAAAACAGGCTATAGCTCCCTCCTTTGAGCACAAGGACTTGATTCTTAAGAAAGAATTAAATAGTTTCAAGTGTTTTGAGTGTAACAGAAAAGAGCAAGGTGCTTGTATCTACAGAGATTGTGTGGGCATTTGAGGTCCCATGCCCTTTTCAGGCATGAAGAGGTATTGAAGCCACGTCTAACTATCAGGGACCTAAAACCATCTTAGGTCAGCTTTGCCTTTCAATTTCTCAGCTTCTGTGGGTGTTCTATTATTTAATCCCTTATAATGCTGAATGTACACCCAAGAAACCTAAGCTATATTCTTACCCTTATAATTCTTTATTCCTTGGCCATGTTCCCTGTTTCCAGCACAGCTGATATTCACACTGACCTCTGATGTAATGGCACCTTACACTTTCCTGGGCCTTATAAAGCAAAATGCTCTTTGGGCACCAATGATGTCAGTAGAGATCAGCAAACTGGAGGACAGTAGTCTAGGACATGAACCTTTTGAAATGTAAAGACTGATGGGCTAGCTGCCTTTGGATTTTGGTATCTCAACAAAGACAGATTAATTTCTTAGACTTTGAGACTTCCTTAGAATAGAATCTAAAGACATAAAGAGCATATTGATATCAAAAAACTTCTTAGAACATCTTTTATAGATGAGTGATCAAATGGAGACACTGAAAAAAATTGTGTTTGTGTAGAGATGGTACAGCAGGAGACTTCATTTAGCAGGGTGGTGAATGAAAAGTTTACAAGGTGCCAACAAAAGAAAAGATATTCATGAAAACTGAACAGAAATTGCCATTACTCCGCATTGTTAAAGCTTCATGAAAGACGTGGTGAGCAGGATAGTTTCTATCAGTGATGAATGGAGACAGTGTATAGTGTCTAAAGGTGTGGTTTTGAAGTCTGTGTGCTTGAGATCAAATCCTGGCTCCACTGCTCCTAAACTGGGTGCCCTTGGCCAGGTCGCTTACTTACTATGCCTCAGTTTCCTAATCCATAAAAAGAGGACTAGAAAAATATATCTCCTCGATAGTTTTGTGAGTGTAAGATGATAAATGTAAAATGTAAAACATTCAGCATAGTAAATTGCTTGTAGTAAGGGCTCCAGCATTACCCCACAAATGACCATTCACATACAGAGCACTCCCTCAAGCCTCTAAGTTCCTGCAGTAGACTGCCATTCCTGGCCTCAGCTTCTTCAGTTGTAAAGCGATGGAGCTAGTCTAGGTGAGTGGTTCAGATATTTGAGATGTCACGGACCAGGGGAAAATAAGTATTATAGGGGTGTCAACTTTTATTTTGCCAACTGAGGAGATTTTTAAATGAAGACTGTCACCTAACATCACCACCTTTTCATTTTTATAATCTTTTTAAAAAGTGAGAAGGCCATTAGCTCAGATTCAAAGATGGTACTTTAAAAAGCCCACTATGTTATTTTTCTCATTTCTCCATGGACTGTAAAAACTTGGTCCTTAATCAGAGTCCCACATTAAAAATTCTATTATTTCAAGTTTATCTTTTAAAAATTAAGTAGTATATTGTTAATCAAATTTCATTTTGGGTAAGTATTAAAATGAACTACTCAGTTGGCCTAAAAGCAGGATCAAGGGTTAATAAAAACCTTTCAAGCTATTTCCTGGGTAAATGGAGATTCTAAAGTAGATGTAATTCATAGTACTGGAAAGCAATACTGAAAAATTCCTTGAAACCTAGGGATACGCTAAACATGCTTAGAAAAGAAGGGAGGAAGCAGGTGATTTCTAGCCCTAGGAAACAGGATAGAATGAAGTCTGAGTTAGGTTCTGGTCTGCATTTAGTGACCAAAAGCAAAAGCTTCATTCCCATGACTGAGAACTGCCTCTGAACAGAAGAAGGGGGAAAAAACCCAAAAAACAAAAAAAATGAATGGAGGAGGCTCGGTATGTTTTAGTTTGCACTGACTGAAGCATGATTTCATTTTGATATTTTTTTCCCAGTGGTGCAAAGCAGTGTATCACCACCCCTTAACAAAACAAAACAAAACCTACCCAGGGAGCATTGGTCTAGCAGCTAGCAAGTTCTTGTTCTGGAACATTTGCAGAGGAAGTGGCCAGCATGACACCTCTACTTTACCCTATACTACAGTACTACTGTTTTAATTCACTTGAAGAGAAAACATTCTATAAAGAAAGGAGAAAGAAAGAGAAAAGGAAGGGAATACAGAGACAAACATACAGTTGGTATGTTCAGACCACATCCCTATGGTCTTTATAATCAAAGAATTTTATAGCTTTAAGAGAACTACTGAGGAAACTAGGGGCCTATGGGTTAAATAACTTGTCCAAATACCTACAGCAAGTTAATGACAGAGCTAAGATTCCCCAGGCCTTCTGTACCCCAGTCTAGTTTTTGACCTCCAAACCAATGGTTTTCAACCATGGTTATACCTGAGAATTATCTGGAGCTTTTAGAAGTCTCTATACCCAGGCTATAACCCAAACTAACTAAATTAGAATCTTGTGGCATGGTCACCTACGTATCAGTATTTTTTTAGTTTATAATGTGAACCCATGGTTAAGAGCCACTGCCCTAGACCATGGTGCCCTAAAGGTGGACAAAGCACAGTCAAGGAGGATTCTGTGAACAGGTTTGTTAGGACCACTTAGCAGAACCTCTTGGTGACTACTACAAATTCCAGGCCATTGAAATTCTAGGCCAAGGTCATATTTGCTACCCATGACTACTATTACCACCATTGGATAACACAGAACAGAACTATGGTGGCTTCATTTTACCCAAACTGAAAGGTTTCGTGTTTTTTTTTTGTTTGGTATTTTTTTTACAGTCAAGACTTTTTTCTTGCCTGGAATGTTACAAATGATGTATTCAAGTCCAACTGTAATTTAGAGCTGAAGGGACAGTGATTGTATAACCAAGGAATTACCTCTGAAGCTGCTGCTGGGGCCACTGTGACGCCCCAATAGCTCTATCCTGTTCCTTAAGGAAAGGACCTATTCCACCCCTAAACCAATCCTCACCTGATCTCCAGTCTTCTTGCAGGTCTCAATTTTTCTCTGGACAGCACATTACCCAATATCTACTGCATTAGGATGTTAACTCATAAAAACTTACTACAAAAGCTTTTCAAATGTTTATTTGTCTTATGTGGGTGGAATGCTGCAAGAGTGCAAAGAAACTTATGCATTTAGCCCTGTTTCCCTGCTGTTCACATTAGTTTAGTAAAAGAAGATTAAGTAACATTAAAGGGAATGGAAGAAATAAGTATAAATATATCCAGGGTAGTGAGATCCTCTGATTCACTAAAGGATGAACTGAAATTGTTGGCCCAATTCACATTTATGTGAGAGCCTAGAGAAATTACTTTCCCTTTAACTTCCCTAAACTTGTGAAAAAGGGGAGTGGACAACATTTATGTTACAAGACAGCAATCTTTTATTGAAACATTTTTTGTCTAAAACTATGCATGGAGAGATTAATCTCTTGTTCATAAGTTAGGATAAGTCTAACAGCACTATTCCAAACCAGTATTATTTACAAAAAAGAACCTTTGCTTTATTGCCAGGTTCACAGGACTAAATTTTAAACCAACTTCAGTCTAGCTTTTAAAATCTTCCTGCCATCAAATGCCCAGCAAACTTTATTAGGGTAGGGGGCAGCCTTTTGATGGCAACATTCATCATTTACCAGGAATGCAGAACCACAACTGAGCAACAACAACAAAAGATTAAATCATTCCAAACAATTCCTATTTGCTCTCCAGAAGAACGCTTTGTCTAATTCTCCCCTTCTATACAGACAGGTGGGAGAGGAACCCCACAGAGAATCATAATGTTAATTAAATTAAACTCTTCAAAAAGTGAACAAGATGGTTTAGTGTATATATGGATGAACTGCAGTCGATGACACTAGCAGATAATAAACTTAAACCCAGATGAACACACACCCCAACAGCTGACCAGCTCAACTAGTTACTTCTCATTTAATCTGGATCACCTGTGCAATTTTTAATTCTCTAGTTAAATACATTGCCAAAATCTTTCAAAGCATATAGGGGGCAGGCTTCTTAGAAATTCAAACTAAAATATTAAATAATAAAAATTGCTGGCTTATTATACAGTTTCTGATAGACTCCAATATGCTGGGTGACGGAAAGTAATTCTATCTCAGTTGCTAGTAAAAAGGTAAATCTTGTATGTACATAGAAAGACAATATTACAAGACTATAGTGTTACCTACCAAAACAAGAATATCTAGAATGTAATTTTCAGTAAACACTTGGGACGAAGGGCAATCAGAATATAAGAGAAAGCAAAATCCACATAAATTAATTCTTAATTTGAGAAATCAATAAAATGTATACATAAATTGATAAATACTGTCTCCACAGGTCACTAATTCCAAGGACTAGTTAGCAGTTAGTTTCTAACTAAATTATTACAGGACATTCTGGTGTATTCTGTCTTCTTGTGATCAGTTTGTTCTGGCAAAACTCCAGCAAGCACTTGCCCTTGAGAACAGCTCAGCAGGAGAAGGCTCGGAGGCAATCACTTCATTTATTAACTAGCCACAAAATAAGTCCCAAGATTACAATAATCACTGACAGGACAAGCACCAGGATACAGATCTTCTTGCGAGATTTTTTCTGAGGAGAGAAATATGTAAAGAAGACACTCATGAAACAAGTAAAAAATGTTTCAATCTAAGACTCCAAGAGTGCTTCATCAATCTGCCTCCTGGTAATTCAAAATTAACTCTATCCATGTATGACTATGCGGACACCTTCTCAAAAATCTCAAGTTACCAGTGCTAGGCAGCAGCGCAAGTTCTAATTCCAGGCTCCCAAATACAATTTTGCAAAGAAACTGTTTATACCTATGTTGCTAGGCATTATTTGCAATAAAATAAGTTATCTGTACATGTGTATTTTAATAAAGGTTTTATACCTAGTATAAAATTTTATGTTCACTGTAAAAAATACACACAAGCAAAAGAGAAAATAATCACCCACAGATAATAAAACAGTTGACATTTTGATTGTATTTCCTTCTGATCTTTTATCTATGCATATTGTTATGTGACATAATTGGGACCATACTGTATGATGTTTGATGTTTTTATCACTTAATATTTTAGCATAAAATTTTTGATATTATAAACTCTTCATAAACATCTCTTTTAATTCCCACATAACATTGAGTGGATGTACATAATTTACTTAATTGTTCCTTTACTGTTGGATATTAAAGTCATCACTCAGTTTTAAAAGAAAACACTATTATTAAATATGAATTTCTTTAAGAACAGTCCCAGGTGAAATAGAGCTATCTTAGGAACATGGTGACTGACTGAATGCTATTTATTTATAAAAAGCCATGCAACACCAAATTGAGGAGAAATGAGAGGGACCTCATTCACAATATTTGTAAACTGAGGTAAAGACCCAGATAAAAGTCATAAAACTAGAGTTTCATCTCATATGTAGAAAAATATCACTTTACAGAAAGTGGAATGGTTAACCCCTATTTATTCATACGCAATAACCCCAAAATGATAAGTCCCTATTAATTCATAAATAGCCGTCGGAGTTGATTCTTTGTCCATCCTCTGTGGCAACAGTCAACATAAAGTATCTGCGAAGTTCTACTTTGTACCTATTAACTATCCTAATTGAAACAAACTTCAGCTGTTTAGGTTATAAACGTGGCCTTATACCAGATTAGGTATCATGCTAGCTTACATGGTTAGCTTTGTAGCTAAGAGGCTTCTATGTCAGTTTATTCAAAGTTTGATGCCTTTTTGTAGATCTCTCTGCAAAGAAAAATACTAAAAATGGAGCTGGGACTGCAATTATGACTATCTGTCTCCAGCTTAAGTCTAAGCAAAAGTCTACAGCACAGAGTGACTTTCTTTTGTACCTGCTTTTACCTGATAGTAAGCAGCTCGCTGTAACTGATCAGTGGCTCTTTCTACATGCACCTCTGAGCTTTCCACATTGGCTTCTATGCTGTCTGCAAAAAAGAAGGGCAGTGGATGTTTTACCACACTCAGATGTCTCGAGACTGCAAACTGAAGACAATTATGATGCTATGGGTCCTGGTTCACCACTATCACTCCAACTATCCAGGCATGAAATCAAAAGTTACTAACTCCAGGGCTTCCCTGGTGGCGCAGTGGTTGAGAGTCCGCCTGCCAATGCAGGGGACGCGGGTTCGTGCCCCGGTCCGGGAAGATCCCACATGCCGCGGAGCGGCTGGGCCCGTGAGCCATGGCTGCTGAGCCTGCGCGTCCGGAGCCTGTGCTCCACAACGGGAGAGGCCACAGCGGTAAGAGGCCCGCGTACGGCAAAAAAAAAAAAAAAAAAAAGTTACTAACTCCATAAGAGAATAGCCCTATTCTTTGGAAATAAATACTGGGGTGGAGGGTTATGAAGTATATAACTCACCCACAAATGGTTCCGAAAAAAAATCAGGTATATACATAGAGTGAGAAAGAGTGAGCGCAAATAAAAAGCAAGTGGGGTAGAACGTTAACAAGAGGTAAATCTGGGTAAAGTTTATAAAGGAGTTCCTTATTTTTTATTTATTTAATTTAATTATTTTTGGCTGTGTTGGGTCTTCGTTGCTGCACACAGGCTTTCCCTAATTGTGGCAAGCGAGGGCTACTCCTCGTTGTGCCAGCTTCTCACTGCAGTGGCTTCTCTTGTTGCGGAGCAGGGGCTCTAGGCACGTGGGCTTCAGTAGTTGTGGCTCGTGGGCTCAGTAGTTGTGGCTCGCGGGCTCTAGAGCGCAGGCTCAGTAGTTGTGGCACACGGGCTTAGCTGCTCCACAGCACATGGGATCTTCCCAGACAAGGACTCGAACCCATGTCCCCTGCATTGGCAGGCGGATTCTTAACCACTGAGCCACCAGGGAAGCCCAAGGAGTTCCTTATTATTTTCATTTTTGCAATTTTTTATAAACTTGAAACTATTTCCAAATAAAAAGCTTTAAAAAAGTGTTTCTAAGCCCATAGTTGTGCAAGTTTCTGGAGATAAAAACTGGGAAGCTGACAGCTAATATTTCCCTAAACAGCCAAAGACTTACGAAGAGGCTATGGCAAGTAAATGGAGCTGACTATTCATGGAAGCCTCATTTTACTTACACATTTGACAACATAAGAAAATTGCTAAGAAAATGAATTTAATGATTTTTAAATGGTATTCCAAAATTCCTAAGACACATCTTACTGACTTCTTTGCACACAAATACTGTCAACTCACCTTCATGTTAAAGGTATCAATAATACATACCAATGAGATCACCTTGGTCATGGATCATCATTGCCAAATCTTTAAATATCTGATTGACATCCAAAATATCAGCCTAAGGAACACAAAAAAACAATTAACGTTAAGCAACATGTTAGAAGATTCATTTCCTCTTACTTACCTAAAGTTTTGTCTAGTAACAACACATGTGTTTTTAAAGCTTATAAATCACGTTTTCTCCATAAACAGAAAATGAAAAAAAAAGTTAATTATTAACATTTACTAAATGACTACTGTGTGCCAAGTACTATACCAGGTAGGTAATTAAAAGCACAGTCTCTTGGAGCCTGACTGTCAGCTACAGAGGACTGTTAATCCTCCACAGTCTTGTTGTCCAACCTTAAATTAAGAACTTCTCTGGACCTCCCTTCTAAAATGTGGACAATGACAGTACCCATCTCATAGGATTTTCAGAAGTACTAAATAAAAAGTTCTTAGAACTGTGAAATAACCACTTCATAAGGGTCAGCTATTATTAACTATTACTTAATTGGTCCTCATGACAACCCAATGAGACATGTATTATCCCCATTCTACAGAAGAGAAAATCACGGCTCAAAGAGGTTTAATGACTTGTCCCAAGGTCTCACAGCTAGCAAGTGGCAGAACTAAGAATTAAAAGTTCATGATCTTTTGTTACTATGCCTCCTTGATACTTGAATTAATCATTCAGTAACTCTATGAATTAAGTATCTTTGAGGATGATGAGGCTCAGAGAGGTTATGTAACTTGTCTAGTCATACAACTCGTCAGTGAGGAAACTAAGCATTGCAGCCAGGATTATATCCCTGAAGCCCACGCTCTTTCAATTGTAGTGTACTGCCTCTCAGAATGCTATAATACAAAATGATGCCTTCAAAGCAATGACTTCCTAATCATAACTTGCAAGAATAGTTCTTGCCAGAACCTCAATTACTTGCTAAGAGTCTACTATAGCTGGGAGAGTCTGCTAATTGCTGTGAATATAAAAAGGCTTAATAATAGCTAATGGGGGGGGGGCGGGGAGGGATCAGTATACAATAAGATAAATAAGAAGAAAGGGTGTTACATGGTAAATGACTAATAAATGGTATAGGAAGTCTAGCAGAGGAGGAAGACTATGGCAGAAGAGGTAGGACTTGAGTTGTGCCTTACAGCAAAAGAGAAGCCATATACACAGAAAGGTAACTGGGTTAAAGAACAAAGAGCCCAGTTTGGCTATAACATAAGGTGTGATACTGTGATTCATAATAAGAAATATGTATTTGGTCTTTGTCCCATTCCCAGCACAGAGCTTCTAAAAACTTTAGAATTTTCTAAGTGATAAAAGAGATAAAGATGTCTTTTTTTATTCATAACAAGCCCTTTTCAACCACTCCTAAGTTTATGTTAATGACTTGACTTTTGGAAAACCCCTAAGGATGGGGGCTGGTTGCCAGGGGAACCAACTTGGTGATTAGATGGTTGGAACTTTCAGCCCCAATCCTGACCTCTGGGGAGGGGAGGAGGGCTCAAGGTTAAATCAACCACCAAGGGCCAATTATTTAATCAATCATACCCATGTAACCACAGGGTTCAGAGAGCTTCTTGATTGGTGAACACATGGAGATTTGGGGAGAGTGGTGTACCTGGAGAGGGCATGGAAGCTCTGTACCCCTTCCCACATACTTTGCCCCATACATCTCTTCCATATGGCTGTTCCTGAGCTGTATCCTTTTATAATAAACCGGTAATCTAGTGAGTAAACTGTTTTCTTGAGTTCTGTGAGCAGCTCTAGCAAATTAATCAAACCCAAGGACGGGGTCATGAGAACCTCCAGTTTCCAGCCTGTCAATCAGAAGCACAGGTGACGACCTGCATTTGCGAGTGGCATCTGAAGTCACAGGGAGGGGGGTCAGTCTTGTGGGATCTGAGGCTAACTCCAGGGAGATAGTGTCAGAATTGAGTTGAATTGTAGGACATCCCGATGGTGTGGCAGAACTGCTTGATGTGGGAAAAAGCCCACACATCTGGGGGCCAGAAGTGTCAGAAGTGTAGTGTGAGAGTAGAAGAGACACACAGGAGTGTGATGCTTCACCATTAGAATGGGGTTTGTATGTTAGATGCAGGAAATGACTGGATATGAAAATCCAGCCCCAGCTAAGGAATTTGGCCTTAGTTCTGTTGAATGTGAAGTGCCCATTACACTCCTGACATCTACTACATTACATTCTTCTCCTTAGCTCCATATATCTCACTCTACTCCCTGCTATAACAGGATTTCTCATGTTAAAGAACCAAGTCAATGATTAGTAGCAATAGGTGAAACAGAGAAAAGACATGACATTTTTGAAGGTGAAACAGAGAAAAGACATGACATTTTTGAAGGTAATAATCAAACTTGAGGATGAGCTGTCCCATCAAAAAAACAGACACTGGGGCTTCCCTGGTGGCGCAGTGGTTGAGAATCCGACTGCCGATGCAGGGAACACGGGTTCGTGCCCCGGTCCGGGAAGATCCCACATGCCGCCGAGCGGCTGGGCCCGTGAGCCATGGCCGCTAAGCCTGCGCGTCTGGAGCCTGTGCTCCGCAACGGGAGAGGCCACAACAGTGAGAGGCCCGCGTACCGCAAAAAAAAAAAACAAAAACAGACACTGATGGGCTCTAGGGCAGTGGGGTTCAACCTCGACTGCACATTGTAATCACCTGAGAAGTCTGTAAGGAAAAAAGTGTCCACAGCCAGGGCCTCTTGTGGATGTTTGCCCATTTTTAATCTATGAAAAATAGGAAAATCATATAGTCCAAACATAGTAATTGGTAGTGGAGGAGGAGCTGGGGAATTAAAAAAAAAATCTCCAAGTGATTCTAAAGTGCAGTCATGGTTAAGAACGACTGCCACAGATGAAGGTCAAGAGGAGCTCAAAGTTTCTCCTCTCTACAACCCTCCCCTCCCCACTGCCCCAGGGATGGCAGTTTTCTATCTCCATGGAGGAGAAAAGTACTCAGGTTTAAGGATATCTTACTGGTCACTGTGCAAGATTAAAGTTGGGAACTCAGGTAAGAGAGGCCTCGAGACTGCTCTCTCAACCCCCACCTCAAAAACCCTTCCTATTTCTCTGACTCACTGACGTGATATCCAAAACTTGGGAGTGGACTTTGGGATACACAAAAATGGAGCAAACCTTTTTGGCCTATCTTTATTCTGGGCTATTCAGACTAAGCAAAGGGCTCTCCATAGAGCCCTACCTAACCTAGAGGTTGGCATTGAGGTCTGGGGACAAAGTCTTAATGAGCAATAAAATATTTGTTGGCCTTGCTCTGTTCTCTGTGCATAGTCTCATGGAGACCATATAAGATATAGTAACTGAGGAGAGGAGTCGGGTGTTCTCAGGCGCCATGGTCAATACCAACATAAGAGTAGTTCAAATTCACCGTGATTACGCTGAGACATAATATGTCTCATTAGCCATACAACAACTCATTTCATCCTTTTTCATAATCACTGCGAGAAAAACCAGGTGAATTAAGAGATTGCATCTACATTGAGTCAAACAAAAAACATGACTTAGCTCTCACCTCCAGCTGCCGAATTGCCGTTTCCCTCTCTTTAATAAGTTCCAAATCCTGTTCAGTGATGGCTACCTCATCCTCCTGGCTCTGCATCTGGTTCCACTCCTCATGGCTGCAGGGAGACAAGCACACTAGTTGATTCCTCCTCTCTAAGGTGTGCATAAGACATATCTTCATCACCTCTGCTGCCAGCAGAGCCTGCCCAAAGACAGTACCAGGGTTCCAACACCTCTGGTATCAATACAAGTGTCGGAGGCCACATTCTTCACATCCAGAGGCAAAGAGTTGGTAATACCAAGAAAACAAAGTCTCAGCTTTCCTGGGCAAAACTAAGAGGAAGCAGAATTATGGGGGATGGGACTCCTTGCTGTTTCCCTTCAGGGGTACACTCTACAATCTTGCTAGGACTTGCTAGACAGAAGTGGGCAGAGATTTGAAATCAACAAAGTACACTGGCCCATTCTCTCCCAGGGTACTCTCAAAGTGCAAGCTGTGTTGGTATCTCAGGTACTAGACAGGTGGAGGAGAGCAGGTTAAGTGACCTGTCAGTGCTTCACCGATTAGTCCGATAGAATCACATCCCCTGGTTTTCAAGAATCTCTTTGAGGTTATGCTTTAGGTTAAATGTCTCTTGACAGAAAACCAAAGTAAAAAGCTAGTGAGATGTTATAACTCTTCTTTTCAGGCACCATATTTAAAGAAACGCATATGACATCTTATACTAGAAATGAAACACTTCGAAAATTCAGTATTAAGCATTTTCCAACAGTACACATAAATCACAAATCATCTCCACAATATTTAAAGAATTTCCTCCATGTGATGAAGATACAAAACTGAATAAGACAGCACCCCAGGCCTTTGAGGTGCTCACAGTATAGTGGGGCGGAGATAGATACATACCTATAAGAAAACATTTTATGTTCTCAACTAATACCATCAGTACATTTTTATGGAATTAGTTAATTCAGTTTGGAGAAGTTAAGAAAGGAGATGTTTTTCAGATACAAATTATTTGCTTTTTATTTTAATACTCCAGAAGGATGGGTTGCCTACATTTTAGGGATGAGTAAACAGAGACCCAAGAACTTTGAAGAATTTAAATCTGAATTCGAGGTAAAATTATTTAGACCTCCAAATCTGTAGATTTGGGGGCTCATACTTATTCTTATTGAGCCACATCCTCTCCCCAACACACAGACATCAGAGATTTCTTGAAAGTTTTTTATTCACTTTGAAATTATTCCTTCCATAATTCAAAGATCTTGGAAAAGCCCAGAGTTTTGACTTTTTTATTTGATGGATTATAAATTGCCTACTCCAGGGCTCCCTTTCATTTTCCTCCTTTTTTCTCATTGATTTTTAAAATTAAAAGTAAGTATAAAGTATAAAATCCCATCTCAACTCTCTACATTAGAATAATTCCTTTACCTGTCAAATGAGACGAGCTGCTCCTCTCTTTGCCTCTCCTCCACCTAGAAAGCAGATGGCATTATTGCTGCTGTTATCCAGAAACATGTCACAGACAGACACACACACACACACACACACACACACACAATGGCTTCCTTTAGCTACAGGATAAAGAAGTAACATCCCTTGGCTCCAACAGACTCTGTAAGATGACACAGGGCTCTGGCAATCTGACTGGACCAGGAAATGGGTGTGAAGCAGTTGAAAGCAAATCTGCATTCCAATTTGGATTCAGAACAGAAAACACACTAAATAGGACGGAGAAAACATGGATAGGAGAAAGGAATAAAAATTAATAATAATGATAACCTATCTTAAAATTTGGAGGCAGGTGGATTAAGGGAAGGAGTTGAAAATTTGCAAGGAAACAAATTTTCAGAACATGTGAAGACTTTTTTAAATGGACATTTAAAGCATATTAGGTACTAAAGTGGCAAACTGACTTAAAAAAATCAGTCTAATTATGTATTACTTTTGTAATTTAACAACAAACTAAGAAAAAATGTTAAAAGAGCAATATTTTCCCATTTTTAAAAAGCCGTCCCTTTTTATGATAACAATAATTAAAAAGATAAGCAAAATAAAGAAAATTTCAAAATTCTACCTGCCCAGAGGAACACTGTGGGTTTTTTTAAAAAACATTTTTACTCTTTCCCCATATCAAAAAACAAAACAAGGGCTTCCCTGGTGGCACAATGGTTAAGAATCCGCCTGCCGGGCTTCCCTGGTGCCTCAGTGGTTGAGAGTCTGCCTGCCGATGCAGGGGACACGGGTTCATGCCCCGGTCTGGGAGAATCCCACACGCCGCGGAGCGCCTGGGCCCGTGAGCCATGGCCGCTGAGCCTGCGCGTCCGGAGCCTGTGCTCCGCAATGGGAGAAGCCACAACAGTGAGAGGCCCACATACAGAAAAAAAAAAAAAAAAAAAGAATCCGCCTGCCAAGGCAGGGGACACTGGTCCGGGAAGATCCCACATGCCGTGGAGCAACTAAGCCCGTGCGCCACAACTACTGAGCCTGAGCTCTAGAGCCCACAAGCCACAACTACTGAGCCTGCGTGCCACAACTACTGAAGCCTGCAAGCCTAGAGCCCGTGCTCCGCAACAAGAGAAGCCACCGCAATGAGAAGCCTGCACACAGCAATGAAGAGTAGCCCCAACTCGCCACAATTAGAGAAAGCCCATGCGCAGCAACAAAGACCCAATGCAGCCAAAAATAAATAAATTTAATAAATTTAAAAAAAGAAAAAGAAACACTGCTAGTGTCCTAAAGCCTACCTATGTGCCCTTCTCCAGTTACAACCACCTCCCTCTCCTTTAGAGTAACCATCATCTTGACTTTGTGATCATCATTTTCTTGTATTTTTTATATGTTTTTTAAAATTAATTAATGTATTTATTTATTTTTGGTTGCCTTGGGTCTGCGTTGTTGTGCAACGAGCTTTCTCTAGCTGCGGCGAGCAGGGGCTACTCTTCATTGCAGTGCGCGGGCTTCTCATTGTGATGGCTCCTCTTGTTGCAGAGCATGGGCTCTAGGCACGTGGGTTTCAGTAGTTGTGGCTCGCAGGTTCTAGAACGCAGGCTCAGTAGTTGTGGCACACGGGCTTAGTTGCTCCGAAGCCTGTGGGATCTTCCTGGACCAGGGCTCGAACCTGTGTCCCCTGCGTTGTCAGGCAGATTCTTAACCACTGCGCCACCAGAGAAGTCCCTTGTATTTTTAAAACAGTGATATGTGTCCTTATTTAATATCATTTTACCTGATTTTGAACTTTATATGAATAGAATTATACTGTTTGTATTCTTACATGCTTTGATTGGATCACTTTAGATTATGCCAGATCCATCCCTGATGCTGAATGTAACTGTGGTTCATCTTCTCGGTAGTAAGATATTATAGTACCACAATGTATTTATCTCTTCTAGTGTTTTTTTTTTAATAGATTTTATTTATTTATTTATTTATTTATTTATTTTTGGCTGCGTTGGGTCTTCGTTGCATGCACAGGCTTCTCATTGCAGTGACTTCTCTTGTTGCAAAGCATGGGCGCTAGGCGTGTGGGCTTCAGTAGTTGCGGTTCACAGGCTCTAGAGCGCAGGCTCAGTAATTGTGGCGCATGGGCTTAGTTGCTCCGCAGCATGTGGGATCTTCCTGGACCAGGACTTGAACCCGTGTTCCCTTCATTGGCAGGTGGATTCTTAACCACTGCACGACCAGGGAAGCCCTATCTCTTCTACTGTTAATCGACATTTGGATGTTTCCGATTTTTGAGTACTACAAATAATGCTGCTATGAACACTCCTGTACACATACCCTGGTACAGACTTACAGTGTTCTCTAGCATAGAACTGCTGGGTCATAAGGTGTGCGTGTGTTCTGAAGTTGCAGCCAGAATGTTTTCCAGTGGTTGTTCCAATTCATACTACCACTGGCCAGGTAGGAAAGTTCCTGTGCATCATATCCATGGCAACAACCCTCCCTGTTCACAGAATTTAAATTTTCTGCCTTTTTTTTTTTTCTGCCCTTCTTTTGGACATGAAATAGTATCTCAGGGTGGTTTTAATCTGTAATTCCATGACTACTAAAAATGGTCCATTTGACCATTATTCAAAGCAATACTAAGATGTTATTTGCTTTTTTCACTGTGTTGACAAAAACAAAGGTGGAAAAAACTACCACTTGCACTTTAACACAAATCAAGGCAGTGGCACCAAACCATACTAGGAGTTTTCTATTCTTTATCACCACACATAGGGGGATAAAAGTCAGTTCGTCCTTAATGAAGCCATTATATTTATTAATTAACTAAATCTCAGTACATGTCTTTTTATTATTCTGTATGATGAAATGGGAAGTCTACATAAAGCCCTCCTGCTACAAACAGCAATACGATGTTTGTCTCCAGGAAAAGCACTTGTGTAATTGAGCTGCTGGGTGAACAAGCTACTTTTTTTAGGGAATAGCATTTTTACTTATTCAATATAGTTTATACTTATATATAAAACTTCTAAAATATATAAACTTTTAATACAATTTGTGTATGTATATGTATACACAAGCATATATTATATATGATATATATAAAAGAATAACTAACAATCTATGGTTCCTCAGATGGGTATTCAAAGGACAAGTTCTTCAAAATAAACAATGTGAGCCTGTCATTTCAAGGAAAATAATGGACAGTGTTTGTTGCCAGTGATAAAAATTTAGCTTTCAAATAGAAAAAAAAAAAAGAAGAATTCTGGAAAACTTGTATCTACTGCTTGTGAGCTTGAGAGATTCTCAACATTTAAAGACTTTTCTGGTCAAGCTGAAGATAATACATGATTTTTTGATATTGTAAAATGAAATATATCAACATTTAGAAGACCTGCATAAGTCATGGAACCAATATTTTCCAAATGATAAATACATGATGTTATAAAAATCATGCACGGATAAAAGATCCAATAAAAGCATAAGACAGACCAAGATTTTAATGCATCTGAGTATGAACAAGTCATTGACAATGGTTTTCGATTCCACAATGCAACTAAGTTTTGTCCAGTTTTGATGTAGTATCAAGGAAAAATATCAACAATGATCTGAAGAGGTTAATTAAAATACTCCTTCCTTTTCCAGTTACTTACCTCTGTGAGGCTGGATTTTCTTCAGATACCTCAACCAAAACAACATATCATAACAGACTGAATACAGAAGCAGGTATGAATATCTAGCTTCCTTCTGTCAAGCCAGATATTAAAAAGATTTGCAAAAATGAAAACAATGCCACTCTTCTCACTAAAACTTTTTTTATTGTTTTGGAAAAGTAGTATTAATTAAAATCTCATTTATATTTTTATGTTAGTATGTAATGGGTTTATTATTATTTGTAAATGAAATAATAAACATTTTATAAACTTCTCAGTTTTAATTTCTAATACAGTATATATCAATAGATATCCTTCATACAAGCAAAAGCTCTTTGGGGTCCTTAATAATTTTTAAGAGTATAATGGGGCCCTGAAATCAAAAAGTTTAACAAACTATTGTTCTGTTGGATTGTGTCTTTTTCATATTGATTCCTGAGAATTCTTTATATATTCTCGATACCAGTCTTTTGTCAGTTGTACAAAGAGCAGTATCTTCTCCCTGTTTGTGATTTGTCTTTTCACATATTTACCACTTTCTTCATTCTTACTCCTTTCTGCTTTTCAGACTTACTATCTGGGATCACCTTCCTTCTGCCTGAAGTTCATTCTTTAGAATGTTCTTAAGTAAGGTGTGCTGATAGCAAACTCTCTTTTGACTGAAAACGTCTTTAATTAGCCCTCATTCTGGTTAACTATTTTCACTGGGTTTAGAATCCTAGGGAGTCAATTATCGTCCTTCATAACATTAAAGACAACACTCTACTGGCTTCAATTGTTGCTGTTGAGAAGTCTAACTATTGCACCTTTGAAGATATTCTATTGTTTCCCTGGCTACTTTTTTTTTTTTTTTTTTGCGGTACGCGGGCCTCTCACTGTTGTGGCCTCTCCCGTTGCGGAGCACAGGCTCCGGACGCGCAGGCTCAGCGGCCGTGGCTCACAGGCCCAGCCGCTCCGCGGCATGTGGGATCTTCCCGGACCGGGGCACGAACCTGTGTCCCCTGCATTGGCAGTCGGACTCTCAACCACTGCGCCACCAGGGAAGCCCTCCCTGGCTATTTTTATGATTTTCTCTTTGTCTTTGGTGTTCTGAAGTTTCTCTTTGATATACCTAGAATGAGAGTTTTTAAATTTATCCTTCTTGGGGTTCTTGAAACTGTAGATTAGTGACTTTCATCAGTTCTGAAATATTACCAGCCACTATCTCTTCAAATATGACTTCTGATCTATGTCTGCTCTACCCTCATTCTGTAACTCTAATTAAAACTATTATAGGGACTTCCCTGGTGGCACAGTGGTTAAGAACCCGCCTGCCAGTGCAGGGGACACAGGTTCGAGCCCTGGTCCAGTAAGATCCCACATGCCGCGGAGCAACTAAGCCCGTGCGCCACAACTACTGAGCCTGCGCTCTAGAGCCCGCGAGCCACAACTACTGAGCCCGTGTGCCACAACTACTGAAGCCTGTGTGCCTAGAGCCCATGCTCCGCAACAAGAGAAGCCACCACAATGAGAAGCCTGCACACCACAATGAGTAGCCCCCACTCGCCACAACTAGAGAAAGCCCGCATGCAACAAAGACCCAACGCAGCCAAATATATATAAATAAATAAATAAATAAATTTATTAAAAAAATATATATTTTAGATCCTTTTACTTCAGTCTCCATTTCTCATAACCTTTCTTCCCTATTTAACTTCTTAACCCTCTGTCCTACATGCTGGATAATATCTTCTAACCTATTTTCTAGTTAAACCACACACCCGTTAAGTTTTTAATTTCCACATTATATTTTTCAATTCTAGAAAATCTTTTGACTCTTTACAAAGCTTTTTGTAGTTTCCTGCTTCCTGCAGATGTATTCAAGATCTTCTGTTTCTTTAAACCCAATAAGTATAGTTATCCTATAATTCTAATATATTAAGTCTTTATAGGTCTATTTCACCTCACTTTTGTTTCTACTAGTTTTTTTTTTTTTGCGGTACGCGGGCCTCTCCCGTTGCGGAGCACAGGCTCCGGACGCGCAGGCCCAGAGGCCACGGCTCACAGGCCCAGCCGCTCCGTGGTATGTGGGATCTTCCCAGACCGGGGCACGAACCCGTGTCCCCTGCATCAGCAGGCAGACTCTCAACCACTGCACCACCAGGGAAGCCCTCTACTAGTTTTTGTCCAGGGTTATTTGTTTATTTGTGTACCCTGGGCTGCTCACTACACTTCAAAAATTATTTGAGGGTATTCTTTAGGGTATTCTTTAAGGTGTCTAAACAGAGCGGATTTGTATTTGTTTCTGTCTGGCACGTAGGTACTCAACCAGACCAGGATTACTTGAAGCTTTAGGCTTTTGGACCATTCAGGTAGAATTTGGGCAGTAAATCTGCCTGAAGGTTACTTTGTGGTACAACTTACTGTCTGGATTTCCCCTCCCTCCTGCCATCCTCAGTGCTAATGTGATCTTTTTTGCAGTCTGCTAGGGGAAAGGAGGGCTTACTTTTCATTTTTTAGGGCCCAGTTTAATTTGAGGGGCACCTTCTTTTAGATTATCCACCATGCATGGACTCCTGGCTTTGACTTTTGTCCCCCTTCATGCCATGAGGACATCGAAACTGAATCTAAGTTGGCCCTCAGTAAATATACTCAGTGGAAAAGCAGCTTCAGTGCTCTGCTTATGTCTATGGGTTCACACCTTCTCTTAGACTTTGACCTTAATATTTTCATGGTTCTTAATATTTTTAAGAAGTTGGGTTGTTAAAATCTAGTATTTGTTAATTCTTTTCAAAGAGAAGGCTAGTCCAAATAACCTAGCCTGCGATATTCTAAGAAACAGATGTATTCTTTTTTCTTTTTTTAAGTTTTTAACATAAGATCAACATGACAAGAAAAAAGGAAAAAGAAAATGACACACAATTCTACCTGTCACTTTTGTAAATCTTTGGACACGTTCCTTTCTAGTCTAGTGTACAAAGTGACCATATGTATACTTTTTTTTTTAAACAAAGGGTATACCAATCTGACATTTTCACAGCAGCTAATGTCTATGTTTATTATTTGGAGGGATAGTAAGCAAAGAAAATGGTCAAAAAATTTTTAAAAACTTAGGAAAGAACATTCTGAAATTTGCAAAGGTCTTCTTTTGGAAATAAACTTACAGAAAGACGAGATCCAGCTCTTGCTCTGGCAATACTCTCCTTTTCCTTTTCAGATACCCTTCTCTGCACAGCCTGGAAATTGTTTAAGGCTGCAGAGAAGTCATTCATGAGACGTTCCTTCTGAAGTTTCTGCTGGCGCTAAGGAAATTAAATAAGAACTTGAAATTTCACATTCACCCAGAATCATTTGGTTTTAATTCCCATTAAAAGCAAAATTATACCTCCTAAAGAGTTCCAACTAGGAAAATTACTATGAAATAGGCTCTTCCTTAAATTAATAAATTTGTCCTTTTCTAACTCAAATCCCTGGTTAATAGTATAGGCCAAGTCAGAGTTTTCCTTCTTTCATTCTGACAAACCTGGGAATTGGGTATCATTTACCTGGTAAGGGAATCTCAGAGGGAACCACAATTCAAAATGTTCATTCCCAGGAGAATCTAAAAGCAGAATACCCAACAGAGATTGTTTTCTTGCTAAAATGTTAAAACTGTATTCATCTATACTGAGTTCACAGCTTACCTGAAAACCATGGAATCATTTTCCTTCACACTGTAGTGAGGTTCAAAATCTTTGAGAACCTGAAAACTACTTTGTAGAGTTACAAGCTACCTTTACTAAGCTTACTGATACTATGTCTCAAAAAACACATACTGAGAGCACTGGCTGTGTGCTGAGAACACAGAAGTAAAAAGTCACCCCTGACCTCAGACAGCTTATCATCTATTTGGAGATAAAGAATTTAGATATACAAATAACAAATCAATACAAATAACTGCTATATTCAATTAGTACTATACAGAGTACTGTACACATTATACAGAGGCAAGTATAATCAGTAAGAATCTAAGTGATCAAAAGGCCTCCAGAGGAGGTGGGCACTGAAGGAAGAGTAAGGCGTGAAGAGCAGAGAGAAGGGGTAATAAGGCGAATCCAGGCAAGGGAACAGTGTGAGCAAAGGCATGGTGGCAGAAATTTGCAGAAGGTCTAGAAAAAGATAGTTTGGCTGGAACCAAAGGTTTTTTCATGAGCATAGCTAAAAGATAAAATTGGAAAAGCAGGAAAGGGGGTGGTCACTGCAGGTTTTAAATGCCAAGATAATGAGTTTGGGATTCAACCTCTACAGAACATAGAGCAACGAAGATTTCTGTGTGGAGAACACGATGGGTACAAAATGATAACTTAGAAAAATTAGTCCGTGATGGTGATGGAATGGGAAAAAGAAACAAGTCAAAAAGATGACTACAATAATCTAGATTTAAGGTTAGAAAGACGTGGTATCAGTAATGGGAACACAAAGAAATGAACCTAAGAAATATTATGTGACTGGCTGTGGGGAAAGGGGTATAAAGTCAAGGGATGAGCCAAATTTCACACCTGGGAGAGTGATGGTAATACTGAAAGCAAATTCAGATAAGGGACTTTTTATCCCTTTTCTTGTATTTTAATTTTTACATAAACATTATAACAATAGGGAGAAAAAAACCCATCACTCCCCAATCTCACTATACAAAAATACTATCTTTTAAGTATATCATTAACGTTTTCCATGTTACCGTACTCTTCACAATTATGGTCTTTGTTATATAATACTCCATCAAGTTGATCTAGTAAATTTTAGGTAAACATTCCTTCTAGACTGTTCCATTTTTAACCAGTATAAATAAAACTAAAGTGAGCCCCATTGTAACAGCTAATATTTATACAGTGCTTATCATGTACCAGTACTGTTATAAGTACTTTATATAATAACTCATTTAATCCATACATCAACCTATAAATTAGGTACTCTTATTGTACCTATTTTACAGATCAGACAAATGAGGCACAGAGAGGTTAAGCAATTTGCCTATGATCACACAGTAAATGGCAGGGGTAGAATTTAAATCCAGGAAATTTGGCTCCGGAGTATATAGTTGGTTTCTTTTTCTTAGAACGCAGACACATTTGCATGAGTGGGAACATTAGGTCAAAAGGCACAAACTTTTTTATGACAATAAGCATTGTTAATCAGCTTAGTTAAGGGGTTTGGGTGAAACAGGAGGAATTCAGTATAAGACAACACATTAAATTTTAGATGAAGGCAGCATATTCAAGAGGAGATGTCAGAGCAGGAATTGGCAATATGGGCCAAATACTTAGAGGTTTAGGGGCTAGGGCTTGAAAAAGATCTGGGGATCATGTTCATAAAGGTGAGAGGAAGCTCATAAAAGTACAACAGAAAAGATTCCTGAGGGAGAAAGCATAGAGTAATAAAATTACAGGATCAATGGCAGAGCCTTGGGGCACACCCACTTCTAGGCAGATATAAAGTCAGAGAAGGAGGCTGAGACTCAACCTGGGGTAAGAGAAAATAGGCCAGAAAGGGATCACCAGAGTTGAGAGACATGAAAACTACTTTGTAGGCTTTACTACAGAGATCATGGAAAGAAGAAATTTTCAGTGAAGACAGGATGGGCAAGAGGATCAAATGAAACAAAGAAAAGTGAATAAACTCAAAAAAGGCCACTCGATTTAGCAACTAGAAGATTACTGATGATAGCACATAAGTATGAGAAAAATGCTGAGAGTAGGATGTATGGTTTGATAGTCCAGTAACAAAAAGATGGGTGACAGGGCTAAGATTAATTAGATAAAGAAATAATTGAAAGGGAAAAGAATATTCAGCACAACAGGAGGAAGGGAATCAAGGATTTGTAGTTCACCAGAGAGAATATGTCTGTAAATTTATTTCATGTTCTTAATGATCCAAGATAACGTAAGGGAACAAGAGCATGCATAATCCAAAAATAAATTCTGTTTGATTTTGGAATACATTAGATTTATTTTTAAGCAGATTGAACTTTATATTTTGCTTAGGCTACTATTTAACACTTAAGTACTTTCAATACTCTGTTTACATCAGACTCTTAGACTCCCTTTTTATTACTGCTAAAACTATCTGCAAGTGTGTATTCCCTAAGTGCACAGCTGGGAGGAGGAAAGGGGTGATTTGGGAACAATTTGAGATAATGAATGGCAAGGGGGAACTGGTCCGTAGGTGAAATATCAGCATGAGTAACAAAACAAACAGCACATGTGGATAGTCAAAGGGTGATTACATTAAGATTTCTACTTTGTAGCAGGATGACAAAAGCACCTAGTTTTGGTTCTTTTCTTTTGCGCAAGGGGATGCCAAAACTCCAAAGACTGAACATATACTTCATTAAACGACTTGCCAGGAATGGGTTAAACTGAAGATTTTCAAACTTTTTTGATGGAGACACAGAATAAGAATGTGACATCTTGACCTAGCACCATATATATAAATATGTATGAAAGTTTCACTAACAGTATTACTCTTATTACATGGTTACACACTCTGATATTTCTACTTTGTTTCATTTTTATAAATGATGATCACAACACACTAAAATTGTTTTATGTTCCAATAGCCACAATGCGCAGACAACCCGGGATAGGGAGGTGGTAGGCTTCATCTTTAGAGCCATCAGAGATAGGATACCATCATTTAAAGAATTCAATAATAAAAAGAAATGTAAGTTAAGTGCTCCCATGAATGGTACAGAAACTAAAAGCAAAATAGAATCATAATAGGCTAAGATAGATGGAGAAGGCTTTTGCCCTGGAAGAGAGAGGATCTGAGGCAGACCATGAATAATAGATTAAAAAGTCAAGCCACAATGGAGGGGGCACATCTGACTTCAGGAACGTCTGAAGAAAAGGCACGGCATATCAAGGGAACAATGAATTCCAGTAAAAATTGTGTGGTTTTAAAGGATTTAAATGGCCACTGAAGAAAATGACTTGAATAGAGGAATCTATTTCCCTGAGCATTTCCTCAACCTGAGACCTATAAATGATTCATGATGTGACATGAAAGTGGCTACAAAATATAAAAGATGTCTGCTTGAAATTTATAGATACAGGATACAAGAAAACTAGGATCAAGCCTGAAAGCATAAAGCTGCAGGTCAAACCCCAACAAGATGCAAACATGGACATTCTTCTCCAGTTAAACCCATTTTACTAATATATTATTACTAATAACAGCAACCGCTACCCATATTGAGTACCTACTAAATGCTAGGCACTTTGCAAGATCTGGTGCGTACATTCTTCCTGTTGTCACAACAGACACTTATTCATTTTATGAAAAAGGAAACTGAGGTTCAGAGAAGGTCTATCTAGAACCAAAGGCCAAGTTATTTTTGTTTCACACACTGCCTCTCCACAAAAGCAAAGTCCTTTCTTATTAAAAAACAAGCCAAAACCCCACAAAATACCAACCTGTTCTGAAGTAGATAAAGGAAGGGGCAAGGACCCTAATTCCTTCAGTAATTCATTTGTTTCCTTGGCAAGCTGATTTGTAGAGTGTTGTAACTGTTGCCTAAGAGAGAAAAGATATGTTTTAGGATATTCTCACTTCTTGAGAGCTGTTGGTATCAGTTCGTTCTCAGAGTGTCTCACAACGCAGGGAATGAAAGGGCACTTGAAGAAATGGGTTCCTAGATGCCCAGGTTCATAACAAAATTCCAGAAATACTACCCAGTCATACTCACCTCAAGTCGTCTTCATATTACTGAGTAGAAAGAACCTGCCTCAATGAAACCTGCTGACTGGGTATTTTAACTCCTTGGGGAGGAAGGAAAAGCATTCTCAGCAGTTCTGATAGAAGAAGAGCAACTGCCCCCACACCTCAGTCTAACAGTTTTGTTTTTTTTTTTGTGGTAGAGCACAGGCTCCGGAAGCGCAGGCTCAGTGGCCATGGCTCACAGGCCCAGCCACTCCATGGCATGTGGGATCGTCCCGGACCGGGGCATGAACCCATGTCCCCTGCATCGGCAGGCAGACTCTCAACCACTGCGCCACCAGGGAAGCCCAATCTAATAGTTTTAACACACTGAACGCTCTCTCAAAACTCTCATATTGATTTGCCCAGGAGTTCTGCATGGGTTCTGTCTGTCACAGTCCACTGACTAGTGACAGAATCCAGGCACTGGAGGTTGGATGAAATGTGCATTAGAAGCACAGCTTCCACCCTAGGGAACAACCTCCAAAGATCTACTCCCACGCTCTTGCTTAAAGCTCATGCTTTTTCAGCTTTATCCTTGGCTCCCTATTTATCCTTGGCTCCCTACCTGTCCCTTAGGCCTGACTTTCTGGCTCTTCCCTCCAAAACAAAGAAGCCCTATACTGTGTAAAAAAATGTAACGAGCAGAGGGGGAAGGAAATTAAAGAGGGAAGGATGTGTGCTATATTAAGTGGGATTGAAAGGTAGTAGAAATATAAAAAAGGCTCCTTTAGTCATGGTTTCCTCTACTATCTGGCCATTTCTACAAAGGGTTTAAGGGAGGACAGGGAAACCACACCATTAATTACTAACATTTTTTTCACTGCAAAGGGGCCTCCAAGATAAAAAAAATATAAACAAATAAATAAATAAATAAAACAAGGGAGTCAAAACCAAGAGGGAGACAAAACAAACAAACAAGCAAAAAAACCCCAAGAGGCAAGTCAATCAGAAGCCTGAGCATCGCAGACAGTACTAACATTCCCAGAGCTATCTCACATCTCCCTGGAAAAAGCTCAAAGTAGTAAGTCATCCTCTCACTTCACAATGTCTAGGACAGGAAACAAAGAATATTGTTCAGTGTGTGTTAAAGATGAAAACTAGAACTTCTAAAAGCAGAGATGGAGTCAAGAAGGACATAATAAAAAGAATCTATTCCACTATTCTCTCCCTCAGACTCTCCTCGGGTCATTCTGAATACATTTTTCTAATATGATAGACAGATGGAAATCTAACCAGATTACCCGAGCGCTGTAGATCATCAGGAGGCCTCTGCCAACAAGGAAGCTCATTTAGGCAGAATGTAGTTTAAGAGTGGTAGGGATTCCCTCTCTGCTTCCCTAAATTGTTCTGCTAAACTGCCCAAGGGAGGAAAGAAGCAGCGTTCAAGGACTCTGCGAGGCAACGGAGATCACAACCCATTAATATATTTTGTTGCTCCCCTTCTAGATCCAGCTATGACCTCATATCCCACTGCCTCTCATTCTGATTTCACAGGCCTGAAACCTCAGCTGCCAGGCAGCAAGGGTATTAAGTGTGTCCCCAAAAGGCCCTCACAAATCCCAACCTTGTTAGGAAGCTACTCACAGATTTTCCTGTAGCTTGCTTGAATCTTGCTTAGTTCCTAGTTGGCTCATCAAATTCTTTATCTGAGCAGCTGGGGAGAGAAGAAAAAAAGATTTATTGAAAAGAAAAATACAGGGCTTCCCTGGTGGCGCAGTGGTTAAGAACCCGCCTGCCAATGCAGTGGACACAGGTTCGAGCCCTGGTCCGGGAAGATCCCACATGCCGCGGAGCAACTAAGCCCGTGCACCACAACTACTGAGCCTGCGCTCTAGAGCCCGTGAGCCACAACTACTGAAGCCCGTGTGCCACAACTACTGAAGCCCACACGTCTAGAGCCCGTGCTCCGCCACAGAGAAGCCACCGCAATGAGAAGCCCATGCACCACAACGAAGAGTAGCCCCCACTCAGCAATGAAGACCCAACACAGCCAAAAATAAATAAATAAAATAAATAAAATTTTTTAAAAAAGAAAAATACATTCATCACGAGCATCCTAATTCTCAGATCACTGGTCTCTCTCCACATCCTGAATAAGTACACACAACTAATAGAAAGCATGCTATGATCAAGACCTTGGCATATATATTCCCATCTAAACCTACTTATAAGGTCCGCCTTTCTCCTCTAGAGTAACTGTGCCACTAAGTAGAGGGTGGTGGTTTTGTTCGTCACTCCCAGAGAACTCCCACATTTTGCCAGATTTCCCATGGCACTGGTTAAAATGTTCATCGCTTTTGGAATGGCCTTGATACCAAATATCAATTCACAACAATAAAAATTTAAATTCACTAATACACAATATTTTATACGGCAAACATTTTTGGAAAGACAATGTACACTTATTATTAATAAGTTACCACTAATTGAGCACCTCTATGTGCCAATTACTATATTAGGAGCTTTGTATACATAATCTTATTAATTTTCATAGCAACAGTCTGAAGTAGATGTATCTTCACTGTGCAGATGAGGAAATATATTTAAAGAAGTTAAATATCTTATATAAGGGCACACAAAAAGTAGCAGGGCAAAAAAATCAATCCCAGGTACATCAGACTGCAATGCCTATGTTTTAACTACGCTGTCTGTAGAGAACCAGTGTATCGTTTTGTTCAGATTACTCTACCTAGATATTGTGCTAAGATTTGGAATGGTCATGTTTGAATCCTAGATGTTTAAGCCCCTAACCCTGGACTAGGAAAGCAGAGGAATGGATTATCTCTCAATAAGGAGAAACACCAGCCTGCCTGGGAATCTGAACACCCTTGTCCCTCACTGACTTCTGCAACAGGAACAGAGCCCCTGATTTCCCATGTCCTGCTTTCTATTTTCTTTTTCTGGTTGGCAGGGAGGACGATGGAGATTCCTTCCTTCCTTCATTCATTCATTTGCAGAGCTTGGAATTTTATTGTACGACTTTTTTGTTTGTTTGCACGCTTGCATTTTAAGAGCATTCCCTGTCTTCTATTGCAAGTAGCTGGAATACGGAACACAATAATAGAATACTTTTTGCCCAGGGGAAACACAATTAATTATCTTCAAGTTTCACTAGAACTTCAAGAGATACTATAACACAATAGGTAATATATGGCTCCTCTAGCCAAAAGACACTGTCCTTTGTGAGGGCCTTTCCTACCCTCTCAGGATTAATGCCCAAGTTTCACCTGTGAAACACCAGACTGCTAAATGACTGGCTTAGTGGAAGAAGAGGAGGAAACCAATGCATACTGTATCATTTGTACATATCTCATAGGAACAATATATAAACAAGGCTTCAATGTCCAGTGAAAACGAAATTGCACTTTTTAGAATTTTAAATTTTAAAAATTAATTGTTCCTGGGACTTCCCTGGTGGCACAGTGGTTAAGGCTCCGTGCTCCCAATGCAGGGGGCCCAGGTTCGATCCCTGGTCAGGGAACTAGATCCCACATGCATGCTGCAACTAAGAGTTCGCACGCCAGAACTAAGGAGCCCACGTGCCACAACTAAGGAGCCCGTGAGCTGCAACTAAGGAGCCCACCTGCTGCAACTAAGACCCAGCGCAACCTAAATGAATACATAAATAAATACTTTTTTAAAAATTAATAAATAAAAATAAAAATTAATTGTTCCTTATGATAGGATGCTTCTTAAATAACAAAATTTGGGGGTCAGAGTCATAACCTTGGCCCTAATTCGGTCACCAAGGGTAGTAAAAAGGCAAGCTGAAGTTTATTAAGTACCAATTACCTTACAAAAACACAGATGTGTTAATAGCCTCTAAGTCTGTTAAGAAACAATAATTAAGCAAAATCTTCTAGGTGATTGCTGGGTGACTCTTCTCCTAAGTAGAAACTGAACAACCTAGTCCTTAGCAGCATGTACAAGTTATTTCTCCTGTAAAAAATTAATAAACAGAAACCTCAGTTAAACAGAGTTGGGAGACCAGAAGGGGGAGCTCGCACACCCTGCCACAACAGCCAAGCCCAACTGCTATGAAGAAGACTCCTCTCAGCCAATGAAAAGCCATGGACTCTTTGTTTGCTATACCCCTCCCAACTTCCTTTTCCCCTTCCCTTGCCAGGAGGGGGCTTCCACTTGGCTAGCCATGATTGCAGACCCCAAAGTGCAACTCTCTGCTGATCGTGAATAAACCCCTCTTTGCTGGAGAAATATCTGGCAGTCTCTTTGTTTTAGGTCAACACTCCCTAGCCCAAATCCCTGTGTCATCATGGGTGTAACAAAGCAAAATTTTGCAAAGTCAAGAATATATTGGTTTGTAACACTTCAAATTATGATTTTATCTTATTTTGAGACCATTTTTTAAGTAAAACTATAACTCCACTTTTACAACAGAAATATAGAATTCACTTGATTAACAAGTTGCCTTTTGACAAACTTTCCTAAAATATATCTATTCTCTTAAATGAGGCTTTTTAGCTTATTGGTTCCATTGGAAAATGTAAGCACTATAAAATACTGCATTCTGCTAAAAAAAACACTATGTAAGATACAAATAATCATTTTTCATCACTAAGATGTATAATGTCCTTCTTACCTAAGTCAAATGGGAATCAGAATCAAAGCTATCTACTGGGTGGCCAAACAAATAATTTAAGAAAGAGGACAGACGTTAGCATTTACTGAGCATTCACCATGTGCCAGACACTGGGCTACATACTTGATGTGGTATAATAAAAAATATATTTGGTCTTTGTCCCCAGTTCTTGGCATAAAGCTCCTAAAACCCTTGGAATTTCCGGAGTGATAGTAGTGTCTTTCGTTATTCATAAAGGGGTCCTTTGGAACATACTGAGTTTACCTATTGAAGTGACATAGGGTAGGGCTCCTGATAGGCTTAGGTTGGGTGGGGTTAGTCACCAGAAAGACCAAGTGATTATCAGGTTGGAACTTTCAGTCCCACCCACCAACCTCTGGAAGGGCAGTGGGGGGGTGGGGGTGAGGAAGCGCAGATTAAACTCTAGAAATTCTTGAACTAGATTTGATGAGCTTCCGGACTGGTGAACACATGGAGATGTGGGGAGGGTATCAGCGCTCAGAGAGAGCATGCAAGTTCTGAGCTCTTCCTACATACCTTGCCCTAGGCATCTCTTCTATCTGGCTGCTCCTGAATTATATCCTTTTATAATAAACCAGTAATCTAGTAAGTAAATGTTTTCCTGAGTTATGTGAGCTGGGCTAGCAAACTAGCTGAACCTGAGGAGGGGCTCATGGGAACCTCCAATATGGCTCACTGGTCAGAAGCACAGATAAGAACTTGGACTTACGATTGGCATCTGAAGGGGGTGGGGTGGGGGGAGTCTTGTGGGACTAAGCCCTTAATTTGTGGAATCTGATGCTAACTCCAGGTAGTGTCAGAATTTAGTTAAATTGGAGGACACCCAATTGAAGTCCAGAGAATCTGATAATTGCTTGGTGTGTGGTAAATCCACACATCTGGTGTCAGAAGTATTGACAGTGGAGGAAACACAGAAGTGTTTTTCCTTCACACTTGATAAGTATTATCTTATTAAATAAGCATTATTACAGATGGGCACACTGAGGCTCACACTGAGTGTTAAAAAACTCATTCATTGGGCTTCCCTGGTGGCGCAGTGGTTGAGAGTCCGCCTGCCGATGCAGGGGACACGGGTTCGTGCCCCGGTCTGGGAAGATCCCACATGCCGCAGAGCGGCTGGGCCCGTGAGCCATGGCTGCTGGGCCTGCATGTCCAGAGCCTGTGCTCCGCAACGGGAGAGGCCACAGCAGTGAGAAGCCCACGTAATGCAAAAAAAAAAAAAAAAAAAAAACTCATTCATTCATTCATTTAGAATACCTACTCTACACTGTTATATGCTCTAGAAGATATTGCTCTCAAGAAGCTTACATTTTAAGGAAAGGAGATAATAAGCATATATCAGGTGGTGATAAGTGCTATAAAGAAAAATAAATTCAGGTAAAGGCTGGTAGGGAGAGGGTACTAGTTTACACAGGGCAGTCAGAGAAGACTTCTCTGATAAGGTGACACAGAGCAGAGACCTAAAGGAAGTGAAAGGTCAAGCCATGCGAAATTACTGGGGGAGCTCTCTAGCAAAGAGCATTAAGCACAAAATCCACAAGGCAAGAGCACTTGTCGTGATGGAGGCACAGGAGGCCTAGAGGGAGCAAAAGAGAGGTAAGAGAGAGAGGGGAGCCAGATTACATAGGGCCTGTAAACTAGAGCAAGGACTTCGAATTTTAAAGAAATGTGAGGCCACTGATGGTTCTGAGCAGAGTGTCATAAAAACCAGAATTCAAACCCAGGAGGGCTAATTCCAATAACTGTATTTTTTATGCCACACTAGGTTCTCTCAAAAGGTTGACGCTTAAAGGAAATACACAGAACGTAGTGACTTAGGGCAGGCCTCCAGTGTTTCCCAGTGTTCCACTTCGCCCCACCCTGCTTATCTGATAGCTTCCTAACTTAATAGCTCTCTGCGCCAGATAGGCTGATGCCCTTGCTCTAACCTGCTCCCTTCCCCGACTCCCCCCCACCTTTGGGAAGGTTCCTGTGTACTCACCAGAGTTCAGCAGAGTGCCAGCACCCAGCGGGTAATAAGTAATTGCTGATTAATTGAGTTAGCCTCTGTTTTATGTCATGCCACCTTCAAGGCAGAAGATATGAATAAACATGAGCTAGGAATAATAAGACCTATACTTTAAGCCAGATTTGACCACTAACTAGATGTATGGCACCAGACAAGTCATTTCATGTTGCTGGGTCTCTTTCACCAATTGTATATGATATTCAGGTTTAACTAACATATATTGAGTACTTACTATTTGTCACAGTACTTACTATTTGTGTGGGGCTTTTTATTCATTAAATTATTACAACTATGTAAGGACTAAATGATCTCTAAGTACTCCCACCACTGTTCAATGCTAAAATTCAGCAATAATGAAGAAACTCTAGTCCCAGAATGAGGCTGTGTAACCAAGCAGTGTTTTTAAGCCAGAGTTTGGCTTAGAGAGACTCTGCCTGTGTACAAATGGGACTGGACTGACGATATGCCTCTGATGGCACTGACCACATTCTACTCATTTTTGTATTTGCATAACCACACACACATACATACCCCTCCAGAAAATAGTTGGTTACAGGGTGACATATAAAGGGAAATGTTACTGGTACGGCAGTTCAAGGAAACATTTCATCTTACTGACTGTCTTTATATAGAGCATTCTCCTTAGAAACTCTAGAGGTATGTCAAAGTTTCAAGTTGTTAATCGTCTATCAAACCATATTAAATGCCCTAGAGAGCAAAGGGGACTTTACAGACTATGGGGGGAAAAAATCAATTGAAAATCAGCTGTTCTTTGTATATTCTCAGCAGAGAACTTTTATTTATCTAGACTTTTCTGACTTCTTTTGTTTGCTGAGATTACCTGAATTGGGATGGGGGGTGGGGTGGAGGAGGACTTTATAGGGTCACTTACTAGTTAAGCACCAGAATGAATCCAAGCCTCCATCAATTCTATCTAAATTCCTGCATATTGATATTTTCCTAAAAATTTTCAGCAAGACTCGGGTATCAAAAACTCAAATGATAAAGACAGTGGTGTCTACATTTACTGGAAGTATATTTTTTTTGTATACCGCCCTCCATAACCACCAACATCAGGGGTTTATTTGAAAATAGTGACTTAATGACCCATCTGTTTTACAACTAAGAACTGTATCCCTTAAACCTAAAGCACAAAAAGAAATAGAATAGTGTAAATGTTTACATACATGCTTATTTTCACTTGAATGTACTTAAAATGTCAAAAAGTACAGTGATATTTCTTGGAACAATTTTTATCAAAATGGGCTACATCTAAAAGGGTTTTCTGGTCAGCTTGGTTAATGAGAAAACTCCTTTGCTAAGCATTCTAGTCAATAAAAGTTTTACTTTAGATTGATTTGTCACAATATTTTAGATGAAAATAATTGGGTATCTATCCTCTATGAAATGCTACATAATCCTGGAAACCAGATGACTAGGCCTCAGTTCCGTGTAAGCAATTTTGTTATTTTTAAAACTAGACCTCAATCTCTCCTATCACTGACCTCTCACTTTTAAAAGCATGTCCTGGCTAAAATTTTTAAAAGACTACGAAGCAAATCAATTTATTGCACATTACAGCTAACATCCACACTAGGAACTACTCTAAACTGAACACTCTTCATGTGCTTTTAGCTGATATCACTTTAGGCAGAATGTGAATCTCCAAATGAACCTTAATCCAAATCAATGTCTAGTCATAGCAAAAGCAACTAACATACAGGTAAAAATTTCTTCATCTGAGAGACTCGAATGCTCTAATTCAGTATATTAAACAAGCAAATATAAATTCAAAGAAAGAGCATTATTTACATTAAATGAGAAAATGATAGCCTATGTGGTCATTATTACAATGAGGTCATCTCAGTGTCTTTGAAAATTAGGTTTGCACTGCTTTTGAAAAGCTACAATGAAAATGACCTGACTTTTTAAAAGTAGCCACTATAGGACTTCACTGGTGGCGCAGGGGTTAAGAATCTGCCTGCCACGGGGTGGTGGTGTGATGAATTGGGAGATTGGGATTGACATATATACACTAATATGTATAAAATGGATAACTAATAAGAACCTGCTGTATAAATAAATAAATAAAATAAAATTCAAGGAAAAAAAAAGTATCTGTCAACTTCCTAAAACAGGAGAGATTTCTAGCAACAACAACAACAAAAAAGAATCCGCCTGCCAAAACAGGGGACATGGGTTCGAGCCCTGGTCCAGGAAAATCCCATATGCTACAGAGCAACTAAGCCCGTGCACCACAACTACTGAGCCTGCGCTCTAGAGCCCACGAGCCACAACTACTGAGCTCGTGTGCCACAACTACTGAAGCCCACGTGCCTACAGCCCGTGCTCCGCAACAACAGAAGCCACCGCAACGAGAAGCCCGCGCACCGCAACAAAGAGTAGCCCCTGCTCACCGCAACTAGGGAAAGCTTGCGCACAGCAATGAAGACCCAGTGCAGCTAAAAAATAAAAAAAAAATTTTAAAAAAGTAGCCGCTATACTACAATAGTAAAGCTCTAAACTAAACTGAACACGAATACTAAACATCACAGGTATAATCTTCTATTTACCATACCCATGACAGGACACGAACTCGTTAAGAGCACAGACTCTCAGTTAAGACTGCTGTGTGTTATTCCTGGTTCCACCACTTCCTAGCAAAAGTTTCTATTCCTCTGTGCCTCAGTTTCCTCACCTAAAAAATGGGAAAAACAAGAGAACCTTCATATGGTTGTTGTGAGGATGATCTAAGATAATATGAAGCTAAATTTAGAACAGTGTCTGGCACTTAAAAGAACTCAATTAAGTATAGCTATTATTATCAAACTCGAGACCAAGAAAAATGTACTTAGCAATGATAAAATCAATTAAGTACATATCCAATGCTAACTACATATCCACTGCTGTGCCAGGCACTGAAGCTAAAGACAGCTGTACAATGCGTGATCGCTATCCCCATAACAAAACTAATGGTAATCTCTCAGTTGGAATAACAAGGTCAAAAAGCATGAATTAAAGACTACAGAATAAAGTAAGTGCTAAGCTTGCAAATTCAAAGGAAAAAAACAAAATGATAGCTAACATTTCTTAAACAATGTTGCAGGCACTGCTTTAAGCACTTTATATAAATTACCTCACTTAATTCTCACAATCCTGTGAAGTAGAGTCTATCATTAACTCCATCTTATAGATGAGGAAACTGTGAAATAGAGAGGTAGAGCAATATGTTTACATAGCTAGTAAGAAGCAGATCTAGGACTCAAACCCAGGCAGTCTGACTCCTGAGCCTGCTCACTTAACTACTAAACTATAGTGGGGCAGGGGGCTCAACCAATGATATCACCATTTACTGAATGTCTACTATGTACCGGGCACTAGACTAGGCACTTTCAAACATCCCACTTTAACAACACCATTCATTTTACATATGGGGTAACAGACAGAAAGGGGAACTAGCCTGCTCAAGGTGAACAGTACAACACAGAGGAGCAAGGACTCAGTCACAGATCTGCTGAGCCTAAGGCCCAGGCTCTTCCTGACTTCACTCTTTCAAAAGCAAAGGAAGGCTTAGTTACAAGGGGCAGGATTTAAGCACAACTCAAAGGATTTTTATAATTTAGGTAGCTAGTGAGATAGGGAAAGATTAAAGAAAGGAGGAACAGAAAGGGCAAAAACTTGCAGCAAAACCCTGTGTTTAGGGATGTTAAGAAAAACAGCCTGCCTGTAACAAAGAGAAGTAGAAAATATGGCTAATTTGGGTTAAGATGACAGAGACAGTGAAAGCAAGGTGGAAGGTTAAGATCTGACACAGCAGACAACAGAGAGCTGCCACAGGCTCTTGAGGAGGTGAGTGGTATAATGAAAACAGGACTTTAGACATACTGCTGATAGCCTTATCGGATGAACTAGAATGGGAACAGAGACACTGAGACTGTGCTGCTGGACTACAGAGGCTGAGATCATGAAGACTTATGAGGAGGACAATGAAATAAAGAGCAAGGGGCCAATATGAAAATAACTTTGAAAGAACCACCCAGAGGATTGCACACGATAATCAGTTTTAAAAGTTCAACTGCTTTTAATTTTTTTAGTAAACAGAATCATATCAATAAATTAGCAACGCTAGGCTTCCCTGGTGGTGCAGTGGTTAAGAATCCGCCTGTCGGGCTTCCCTGGTGGCGCAGTGGTTGAGAGTCCGCCTGCCGATGCAGGGGACGCGGGTTCGTGCTCCGGTCCGGGAGGATCCCACATGCCGCGGAGCGGCTGGGCCCGTGAGCCATGGCCGTTGAGCCTGCGCGTCCGGAGCCTGTGCTCCACAATGGGAGAGGCCACAACAGTGAGAGGCCCGCATACCGCAAAAAAAAAAAAAAAAAAAAAAAAAAAAAAAAAGAATCCGCCTGTCAATGCTGGGAACATGGGTTCAAGCCCTGGTCCAGGAAGATCCCGCATGCTGCAGAGCAACTAAGCCCATGCGCCACAACTACTAAGCCTGCGCTCTAGAGCCCGTGAGCCACAACTACTGAGCCCGCGTGCCACAACTACTGAAGCCTGCGCGCCTAGAGCCTGTGCTCCGCAACAAGAGAAGCCACCACAATAAGAAGCCCGCACACAGCAATGAAGAGTAGCCCCCGCTTGCCGCAACTAGAGAAAGCCCGCGTGCAGCAACAAAGACCCAACACAGCCAAAAATAAATAAATAAATAAATAAATAAATAAATAAATTTATTATTACTTTTTAAATTAGCAACGTTAAAGAACAGAAATGATGTTCTTTAATCTCTTCAGAGATAACTTGGCGCCTGTTAAGGTTATTTCCTTATATCTGCCTCAGCAATACTTGCCCAGACCCTTCGTTTCACAATAGGCAGAGTCAAGCAGTTTTCTTCTGTAGCCCACACACACTGATAACAGCCCCTTGTACCAGGCAGTCAACCTTAGCTGTACCTATAACAACCCACGCAGTGGCCTGCCGTATTTCTGGCTGATATGCTCAGCAATTCCAAACCCACATATGTGAAAAAACCCACAGTTGAGAAAAAAGAATAGCTATTCTCTCAAATTTTCAATAGATACAGGTCCTTGCAGGACTATATGGATGTGGGCATATGTCTGGGAGGTCACATTCAGACTGTATACTTAGGTATGCTGGCCACGTCTGGGGGATAGGCAGCCTGATAAGTGGGTAGAAGCAATGTCACCCTACCAATTTCAAATTCCCAGTGCCTCACTAAACAATCCCAAGGGGAGAATTCCAACTCACACTGACTAGGGTCATAAGATGTGGTAGGAACCACACAGCACAAGGTAAATGAGTCAGGAAGAGTTCCAAGATGGTAGAGAAACATCATTCATTCAAATCTACTAAATACAATTTACTAAGCATCAAGACCCTAAATGATATGATCCCTGGCTTCCTCCCTGGCCTCTTTTCCTACCATGCTCCCCTTCTCTAACTGCAGTCCAGCCACACTAGTCTCCTTGCTATTCTTGAAAGCACTGAGGTCTTTGCTCCTGCTATTCCCTCTGCCTAGGATGCCTTCCCCCAGTTACTCACGAGGTTCTCTCCCTCACTTCATTCAGGTGTCTACTCCAACATCACCCCCTCAGAGAGGCCTTCCTTGACCAACTGATGTAAAAACATAAAATAGCACACCCACCCTCTTGCTCTCCTCACTCTCTGTGCCCTTATTTTTTTCTTCATAGCACTTACTATTTCTCAATATTGTTTATACATGTGCATGTATGCATACGTGTGTATATGTACACAAACACAAACACACACACATACACACACACTATCAGGGCAGGGTTTTGTCTGTCTTGCTCATCACTCCATCCCCAGTGCATAGCAGGTGCTCATAGAATATCTGTTGAACAGTGAATGAATGAATCTAACATATACTTGGGTCTGAGATAAGTACTAGAAATATAAAGATGAGTAAGTCATGTCCCATTTCTTCAAAGGAACTAACAATCTAGCAGGAGAGGCAGACACACCACAAGAAGAGAAAGTTCCACAGCCTCAGGTATTCCCCATAGCTTCCTATGAAGAGTAAAAAAAAAAAAAGAAAGAAAAAGAAAAGTCACTTGTAACTTGAAGTGTTCACTGCTATAAAACTGTAATATTAATTAAAAATTATAAAAAGGCTGAATGCTGGTCATAAGAGACAGATCTGGTTTCAAATTTAGGTATTGCCATTTGTTAGCTGGGTAATTATTTAACCTTTCTCAGCCTGTTTCCTAACCCATAAAAAGAAATAATATTGGTACTTACTTCACAGGGTTATTACAAAATTAAGATAATGCATGTAAAGCACTTATATTGCCTGGCATACAGTATGTACTCAAATGTTAGCTATTAATGTTATTAATGGAATGAATCCAACTATCCCTTGAGCCTGATGCCTAATCAACAGCTAAACCTTATCAATTCTATCACCAGACACCTCTCCTATCCTTGCCTTCTTTTCATTTTCAGATCCTAACGGGTGTCTCTGATTCCAGTCTCTCTCCCTTCCAACTCAATTTACACATTTCTAAAGAATTAAATCCAAACCCCCTTAGTGTACCACTTAAAGCACTTCATGTTTGGGCCCCAACTTACCTTTCCAATCCTACTTTCCACTACTTTCTGGACTCCACCAGTCTAGCCAAATTAAATCACTCTACTTTTCTACACACACCACATGCTTTCCCACTACCAGTTCATTTTACTCCCTCCTGGAATGCTCTTCCCTTCTTTACTCTCGAAAGTTCAAATACTTTCCACCATCTTTCCAGACCTAGCTCAAATGCCAATAATGCCCCCCCCCGGCCTCTCCCAAGTGAAAAAGGTGTCTTTCTCTCCTGAATATCTATAATTTTATTATATCTCTTCTATAGTAGCGATCCCTTTCAGTCATTATGTATGCCACAGGCTCCCTGTTGAAGGAATCCATGTCAGTTCCTATACATACTACATGCCTCATACTCAAATACATCCAGAATGAAAATTTCACAAATAGACATTAAAATTACATTTGGCCTCAATAAGAAACTTTCAGTATTGAACCAGATTATTCTGATCTAACCTGTATTACAGCTCCCTCACAAAAGGAAATTGGAACACAAAGTACTATACTTTCTAGCCAGTGGTCACATTAATTTTTGTTTCAAATTTCTGGATTTAACAGACCACATATTCTTCTTTCCACTTCCCAACTGCCCAGATTCAAACGCTTTCCATCAGAAACTTCCCTCTCTCATTATATATTTAAATTTAAAAGCTAAGTGATAGATTGTTCTTTAAAATATAGAACATAATTGTAATTCAGGACCAACTAGTTCTACCTATTAACAGGGTACAGCCAAGCTCACAAAAACACAATAATAAACAACAAGGATCATGATACCATTCTTTCCAAGTAGTTGCTGCTTCTGACCTTCTGTTTATAAGGCTCTGAGCTAATTTTCAGGCATCATCAAGAAATAACGTGTATTTGACTCATTCAACTATAGTATCATTCAGATCCTAATGGTGGGGAGGGAGTTTTAAGACAAGCAATGACATTCTGAAATCCACCACCACCTCTACCATGTCTTACTTGTTATGTGATTGTGGCCATGTCCCTGAGCTTCTCTGTGTATCATGCTTGTTCAAAAGAGTAACTAGGTGGGGAAGGAAAACAAAAGCCTCATTGGCTTGAAATCCAAAACCACATGCAAATCTTTTGCTACAAAAGACAAAAGAATGTAAACTGAAATGTTTTTGGTGAATTCTCTTTATTAAAGTAGAAGTCGTCTCACCCCTCGAATACAAGTCATTGTATCTGATTTCCAAATTCCTTACAGGAAGAACTGTATTAAAGTCACCAAAACACATGCACTCTCCACTTCCCTTAATTGAAAGATTCTGACTTCCAAGAAGCCAGAAGCTCAGCAGAATGTAAAGTCTAAACCAGTAAACAACTCCCGATCCAAGCTGGCCAAAGAGGAAAGAGAGGTGGGTGGAGGGAGGCAGATGACAGGAAAAACTAGGCTGACCACTGGAGCCAGTCGACTCATTCACTGCTCTGGAGGGGACACACACACACCCTCCCACCCTGCGGCTGTCAGGACTGCTGTCTTGGCCCCAACACAGTAAGAGCAGAACTCCTGAGAAGAAACTCGAGCTGCAGCTGGGGCTCCGGACCCTCGGGGTGCCTGGGCCTGGCAGACTCGGGGATAGCAGCCCGCCGTATCCGAGTAGAGCACCCAAGACGGCCTCAGGTGTGGCCCTGGCCGTAGCCCTAGTCGGGCTCCGCGTCCCGGCAGCCTCACCCGGGCCTGTCCCCGGGACGGCCCCCGCCCCCCAGCCCGGTACCCCGGCTCACTGGCTTGGCTGATCCGCTGGATGTTGCCGCTGCACGTCTGGATGATGCTGTTGAAGTCCCGGAGCGGGGGCCCCGAGGCCCCCGGGTTCCGGTACATATCTAAGGGGCCGTAGGACATGACGAGGAGCCGAGACCGACTCGCCCTGCACCTCGCTCCTACCGGAAGCAGCCGCCAGACCCGACCAGCAGGCTGACAGGGAAACCGGGAAGAGAAAGGGCGGGGAAGGGGATAAAGCTGCGTGAGCGCTAGCCCCGCCCCCTCGCAGCGCGCACACGTCCGCCCTGGCTCCCCCACATTGCGCAGGCGCCTCTGGAACTGGTGCAGGCACGGTAGCTTAGAGACGTGACGCCCTGGAGCTTGGGGATGCGGGGCGGGGCGATGACATCATACCACTGGAGCTCGGATTGGAGAATCTGAGGTGGCTGTGTTGTTTATCGCCAGGGCACGGTGACAGAAGGCAAGAATTTTTCGATTAGCATAAAATTGTACCAGATGATCTCAGCCCTAACATCCTATTCTGTTCTATTCTGAGCACTCAGGCCCAAATATGGAGAATTCGACAGCCTTGAAACCCAAATCCGTAACCAAACTCCTGAAATTCCTCACTCTGCTTCCATCCTCCAGGGCTTTGTTAGGATTTGTGGAGCATTTTTATGGTTTACAAATCACTTTCATTTCTCCCTCCACCCCTCTTCTAGTCTAAACAATAAAATGGTAATAATAAGGTTTCTTGAGCACGTATTATTTGTGATCCCCTCACTGCAATTCAGTTGTTCATAAGCTCTTTCACAGCAAGGGACGATGTTCTAACTATATTTTTACCTTCAGACTAGATAACGGACAATCGATTTTTTTTAATGTTGAAGTAAAGTAACTCGACAGAGCAAGCGTTATTATTTTCCCTTTTACAGTTGAGAAAGTTAAGACCATAGAGGTTAATTTGTTTTTCTGAGATTTGACTGCAAAACCCAAACACTAAGCTAATTGTATTGTCATCTTGCTATGTCCCTAAAACGCATTCTCATATTACCAAATTCATTCTCCATCTAAATCCCTCCCCAATAGCTTCTTCATCTATATCCCAAACCAGGATTTCTTGGAGAACTAGACTCTCAAATTTTTAAAATCATTCTCTTAAGTAATTTGGAGTGCATGACCTCAATGTTCCCATAGAAGACTGCATTTTGTGAGTGTATGTTAGATGGAAAGACAAGAGTAGAATTTTGCTTTGGGAGGAGATCAAGATAGAGAGAAGTGAGGGGGAACTGGCAGTGTTTGTTTCCTGTGTTCTCCGCCCCACTTCACCCCAGTCTGCTTTGCAATCTCTGGGGAATGATCAAGAGAGGAAGCTGCTTGCCTGTGTAGGACGGGACCCTAAATGGGTGAATGAGCCTGCATTCAGCCTTAGAGATTTTGTAAGCAATGCTGTCTCTATTTTTCGTTGGAGCATTTATAAGAGCAATTTTTTCTCTTTAGAAAAGGACAGACGACATTTGGGTCCTCTCATTCTGGTTATTAAAACCATACAATGTCTTAGAATCCATAGTTTTATGTCCTATCTTATAGTAAATCGTGTACATTGTACTTTTTTACCTAAAAAATAGTCTTGAGAATGTTTCCATTTACATCTGATTCTATTTAAAGTGAAGTTCAGTGAAGGTATTTTTCTCCTAGGATTGAAAACATAGTGGTGGTTGTTATTGTTGGTTTCTTTCTCCAGCTAAAATAAAAAGTGGTTTTCCATCTGTGCCATGGCTATCTTGTGCTATCTCTCATAGCAATACATTTGTGCCTTGCAAATATTAGATGTCAAATGAACATATATTGAATTTATACACGAAAAATAAAAAATAACTATCATTTCTTAAATGCCCATCCAGGTAATGTGAACACATTTTACAAAGTTATTGGTAATACCCAAGATAAAGCCCATCTGATAAAGTGGCTTTATATGGTCTGACAAAGTTAGGTTTATTAACTTACTGCTGCAAGGGGGACTACACACCAGAGGAATCATGAGGTATCTCACCAAGCACAGGAGAGATAGAATTATTCCAGGATTTGGAAAGATGGAGTGTAGGTAAAATTTAAAAGAAGCAGTGTTTTTGATATCCTCAAAGCACACCAGGCTATGTGTAAAGGGATTATCGTCAGGCCTGAGCTAACAAGAAGACTCAGAATCCTGTTTCCTTGGAAACTACAGCGTGAAGATAAATGTGGAATGCTGTATCTGGAAACCCCTTATCTGAAGCTCTGCACCTGGGTTGGAAATTGAGGCTGCTTCTCCGTGTCAAAGTAACTCAGATCCTCCAGGCGAGAGTGGAATATTCCGTTCTTACTGATATTTCAAATAGCAAATTTTCTGAAAAAGCAGTGCTTTTAGAAAATGAGGTTTCTCAGCATTATGTCTTTTTGCTAATTGACAAAAAGTTTTCATGGTTCGAACCCATCAAGGTGAGATTAGCTCCTTGGTAACAGATAAGGAAACTGGTGTTCTCTAGAGGTTCTGGGCACTTGCCCAATGTCATCCAGCTATTAAATTGCAGAGCCATGATTCATACATATTCTATGACCCAGCAATTCTACTCCTACCTATATACTCAACAGATGTGCATCCATATGTGTTCTAAAAACCAAGTATAGGAAAGTTCATGACAGCACTTTTTACGACTAAGCAGCATTTCTCTGTATTAATTTTTATTGCATCATAATTAACACACAATAGAATACACAGGTATTAAGTGTTCATTTCAATGAATTTTGACATTTGTATATACCCACGTAACCACCATCCAAACTGAGAAATAGAACACTTTCACTGTTACCCAAGAAAGTTTCTTCAGGCTGTGTTCCTTTTTTTTCTTTTAAGAGATGCTTTTCTTTTGTAAGTCACCAATGTCTTTTTAATTTTTATTTATCTATTTAAATTTATTTATTTTATTTATTTATTTTTGGCTCCACTGGGTCTTCGTTGCTGCATGCAGGCTTCTCTAGTTGCAGTGAGCAGGGGCTACTCTTTGTCGCGGTGCACAGGCTTCTCATTGCAGTGACTTCTCTTGTTGTGGAGCATGGGCTTTAGGTGCTCGGGCTTCAGTAGTTGTGGCACACGGGCTCAGTAGTTGTGGCACACGGGCTCAGTAGTTGTGGCTTGCAGGCTCTAGAGAGCAGGCTCAGTAGTTGTGGCACACGGGCTTAGTTGCTCCGCAGCATATGGGATCCTCCCGGACCAGGGCTCGAACCCGTGTCCCCTGCATTGGCAGGTGGATTCTTAACCACTGCACCACCAGGGAAGTCCAGGCTGTGTTCCTTTCTAATCAATTCTCCTCATCCCCAGAAATCACTGTCTGATTTTTATCATTACAGATTAGTTTTGCCTATTCTCAGGCTTCAACAAGAAGGGATCATATGTTATGTATTCTTTAGTGTTGGCTTATTTCAATTAACATAATGTTTTTGAGATTTATCCATGATATTGCATATGTCAGTGGTTTGGTCTTTATTGCTGAGTAGTATTTTATCATATGATCTTACTACAATTTGATTATCCATTCTCTTATTTATGGGCATTTGGATAGTTTCCAGTTCGAAGCTATTATGAAGATGGCCAGAGCAGCATTTATTTTTACAAGTTCCAAACTGGAAACAGCCCAAATGTACATCAACAGTAGGATGGATAAATTGTAGTATCATAGAGCATGAAAATTAATGGCCTACTGCTATGTGAGCAATGTGGGTGACCTTGTCCAACATAATGTCTAGCAAAAGAAGCAGACAAAAATGAGTACATTCTGTATTATCCCATATTTATTAGGTTCAAAACCAGCAAAATGAATCTATATTATTAAAATTCAGAATAGCATGTAGTTAGTTTTTTGATTTGGTTTGGTTTGGTTTTTTGCCTTGCTGTGCAGCTTACTGGATCTCAGTTCCCCGACCAGGGATTGAACCCGGGCCACGGCAATGAAAACCTGGAATCCTAAGCACTAGGCCACCATGGAGCTCTCAGTTTTGAGGAAGAGAGGGAGTGACTAGGAATGGGCACATGAGATGGGCTAGGGTGCTGGTAGCAGTCTTTCTTGATCCGGATGGTGATTATATAACTGTGTTTACTTTGTGAAAATTCATCAAGTCATACATTTGTGATGTGTGTCCTCTTCTGTATATATGCTACACTTCAGTAAATACATCTCATATTTTAAAAATAAAGTATCATTATCACCAATATGACAAACTTTCTGGGAAATGTAGGGAAGAGTCAGTGGAGAAATTCAAAGAAGTTTGCAAAGAAGACTGTGTTAAAATTAGCACTCATCATATATTGCCAGTGGGAATGCAAACTTGTACAACCACTTGGAAAAGTTTGTCAGTTTCTTAGAAAATTAAACATAAATTTATCACGCAATCCAGCAATCCCACTGCCAGGTATTTACCCAAGAGAAATGAAAGCACATGTTCATATAAAGATGTGTATGCAAATGTGTTAGCTTTATTCATAGTAACCAAAAATTAGAAATAACTCAAATATACGTCAGCTGCTGAATAGATAAACAAATTGTGGTACATCTATCAATGGAAAACTTTTCAGCTATAAGAAGGAACAAACTACTGAAACATGGAATAAATTTACTGAGACGTGAAACAACATGGATGAATCTCAAATGCATATGCTAAATGAAAGAAGTCAGACATGAAAGTCTACATACTGTTTGATTCCATTTATATGACATTCTGGAAAAGGCAAGGCTATAAGGATAGAAATCAGATTAATGGTTGCCAGGGGCTGGAGCTGGGGGAGGGAACTGACTGCCAAGGGGCACAAGGAAAGTTTTTGTGCTGATGGAAATGTTCCATGTCTTGATTGTGGTGACTACACAACTGCATACATCCATCAAAATCTTTTTGATCTATACACTGAGAAGGATAACTTTTACCATATGCAAATTACATCTTATTAAACTTAAAGAAAAATGGCACTCTAAGGATCAGTGTAATGAAGTGGCACGCATGAGGTGGGTAATGTGGAGTTGAAAAAAAGATATAAAAGTTGTGGGTTGCATGAATCTGGGGATAAAGTGATCTGGAGGTAAAGTAAATTTGGAAGCAAAAACAAATGAACAGGGCTTCCCTGGTGGCGCAGTGGTTGGGAGTCCGCCTGCCAATGCAGGGGACACAGGTTCGAGCCCTGGTCTGGGAGGATCCCACATGCCGCGGAGCAACCAGGCCCGTGAGCCACAACTACTGAGCCCGTGCACCTAGAGCCCGTGCTCCGCAACAAGAGAAGCCGCCACAATGAGAAGACTGTGCACTGCAACTAAGAGTAGCCCCCACTTGCCGCAACTGGAGAAGGCCCGTGTGCTACATCGAAGACCCAATGCAGCCAAAAAAGTAAAAATAAATTAAATAAATTTTTTTAAAAAGTGAACATGTATGTTCACTCTATTTTTTCACTGTTTTCTCTCTCAAGAAACAGAAAATGTAGATTCTGTGAAGTCTTGCATAATAATAGCTTAAAAAATCGAGTGCATACTAGGTGCCAAGCACTGTTCTAGAGACTTCTACATACATTATTTAATCCTCACAACAACCCTAAGTAGAGATAGAACTCACACACAGGCAGTCTGACTTCAGAGCTAACCACAGCCTGACACAGTCTCACTTTTCAAGTAGAGTTGATGATCTGCTTCAGTGACAGCCTGACAAGCACTGGCAGGCAAAGTGGTTATTTGACTCCAGTTATAACTAAGAAATATGAACTCCTTTCCCCCAAATGCCAACTTTCATTACTGCCTTCAAAATCCAGAGATTCACATAGTTGTTAATCAATCTTATTGGTCAAAGGTCAACGTGGTAGCCAGTCTCCAAGATGGACCCCAGTGGTTCTGCCTCCTGATATGAATGCACATGGGTAGTCCCATTCCACATTGAATAGTGTAATTTTTTAAAAACTTATTTACTTATTTTTGGTTGCGTTGGGTCTTTGTTGCTGTGTGCAGGCTTTCTCTAGTTGCAGCGAGCAGGTGTTACTCTTTGTTGCAGTGCTCAGGCTTCTCATTGTGGTGGCTTCTCTTGCTGCGGAGCACAGGCTCTAGGCGCACAGGCTTCAGTAGTTGTGGCATGTAGGCTCAGTAGTTGTGGCGCACGGGCTTAGTTGCTCCATGGCTTGTGGGATCTTCCCGGACCAGGACTAGAACCGGTGTGCCCTTCATTGGCAGGCAGATTCTTAACCACCGTGCCACCAGGGAAGTCCAGTGTCAGTAATTTGTCCGCTGTAACCAATAGGGTATTGCAGAAATGATGCAGTGTGACATCCAAAGATAGGCCATGAAAGACATTGCAGCTTCTGCCTTGCAGCTTCTGCCTTGTGCCTTGTTCTCTTAAATTCGGTTTGGTTCCAAAATCCATCCTCTATGTGGCAGATTTTATATATATATATATATATATATATAATTTTTTTTTTCCCTATGCGGGCATCTCACTGTTGTGGCCTCTCCCGTTGCGGAGCACAGGCTCCAGACGCACAGGCTCAGCGGCCACAGCTCACGGGCCCAGCCGCTCCGCGGCATGTGGGATCTTCCCGGACCGGGGCACGAACCCACATCCCCTGCATCGGCAGGTGGACTCTCAACCACTGCGCCACCAGGGAAGCCCTATATATATATATTTTTAAATAGATTTATTTATTTATTTTGGGCTGCGTTGGGTCTTCGTTGTTGGGTCTTCGTTGTTGCGTGCAGGCTTTCTCTAGTTGCGGCGAGCAGGGGCTTCTCTTCACTGTGGTGCGTGGGCGTCTTGTTGCGGTGGCTTCTCTTGTTCCGGAGCTCAGGCTCTAGGCGCATGGGCTTCAGTAGTTGTGGCTCGCGGGCTCTAGAGAGCAGGCTCAGTAGTTGTGGCACACAGGCTTAGTTGCTCCGCAGCATTTGGGATCTTCCCGGACCAGGGCCGAACCCGTGTCCCCTGCATTGGCAGGCGGATTCTTAACCACTGCGCCACCAGGGGAGTCCGGCAGATTATATTTTTTAAAATAGCCTTCACAGTAGTTTCCATCCCACATGCTCTGCTACTTTGTCACCTCCTCATCAAGAGAAGGGATCTATGTCCCCTCCCCTTGAGTCTGGATGGACTCCTGACTGCTTTGACCAATAAAATGCTGCAGAAGTGAGGTAATGTAACCTCTGAGGACAGGTCAGATGATGAAACACAGCTTCAGATTTGTTCACTTGTGCTTGGAGTCTTGATCCACCATGGAAGAAGTCTGTTTACCTTGAGGCCACCATGTTGGAGAAGGCAAGGTATATATGGAGGGGCCCTACATAGGTGCTTCAGTCAGCATTACTAGACTTTGTCATCTCAGTCCAGGCACTAGATACACAAGTAAGCAGAGCCTTCAGATAGATGATTTCAGTTCCAATAAGTTTCCTTCAGCTTTTGAATCTTCCCAGCTGAGGACCCAGACATTAAAGAACAAAGACCAGTCGTCCCCACAGTGCCCTGTCCAAATTCTTGATCAACAGAGTTTGTGGGCATATTAAAATGTTTGCTTTAAAACACTAAATTTTGGGGAGTTCCCTGGCGGTCCAGTGGTTAGGACTCAGTGCTTTCACTGCCTTGGTCAGGGAGCTAAGATTCCACAAGCCCCCGGCACAGCCAAAAAAAAAAAAAATCTAAATTTGGGGGTAATTTGTTATGCAGGAATAATAACCACAAGACTCTGTATGTCCTGACAGTTTGGACCTTCCCGAAAACGGCCCGTCCCCCAAAATCCTCGAACTGACAGTTAGCTGAAGATAGCTATACTGCAGGTAACATATGGTCTTAAACTGAAAAGGATGCAACCAAAATCCTGCTAAGTTGCTTTTAAGGTTAGTTAGAGTGGTTGAAGGACTTCCTGAAGAACTAGATGATATCTTTCTCTGTTTATACTATATTCTTCCCCTACAGCGGTTTATACGGCTGTGTAAATGGGTAAATTAAGGTAATTCACACCATAAATGTGGTCATAAACATAACCTACTGTCGTAGTCTGTTTGGGCTGCTATAACAACGTATCACAGACCGGGTAGCTTATAAACAACAGAAATTTATTTTTCACATTTCTGGCAGCTGGGAGGTTCAAGATCAAGGGGTCAGCATGGTCGCATTCTAGTGAGGGCCCTCTTCCAGATTCATAGCTGGCATCTTCTGGCTCTGTCCTCATATGGTAGAAGGGGCAAGGGATTTCTTTGGAGCATCCTTTGAGGGCACTAATCCCATTCATGAGGGCAGAACCTAAGCTCCTCCTAAAGGCCCCACCTCCTAATACTACCATCTCTAGGCGTTAGGATCTCAACATATGAATCCGGCGGAGAGGAGAGGGGCAGTACACATTCAGACCATAGCACCTATAAAACTATCATTATTTAGAGAAAATAAGCTGTCATTGCACCTATAGAACAGAATGACCAGGATGTGACAGTGATAATGTCTGAAAGGCACCTGTTATTTAGAAACCTACTAGCACCAATGTTTCAAACCAATACATTCCTCTCCTTGAGATGACATCTCAAAAACCTTTCACTCATACCTTATAAAGATTCATCCCATATTAATTTTGAGTAATAATGGTAAATATAAAATCAAGGAACAATGGTGTTGTCCAATATTCCATTAAATGGGAGCCTCATGAGGAGAGGAACTTTGTCAGTTGTCTTCACTGCTGTATCCTCATTGCTTACCAGTGCTTATAACAAAGCAAGCACTTAAACTGAATAAATAAACTCAAAGAAGAAAGAGAATGATTTTATTCTCTGACGGACATAAAACTCCCTATTAGCACTGCTAGGTTTTTAATTGTTTAAATTCTACACGCAAGACAAACTGACTCTTTTCTAGGTTGAAGGGGATTATGGGATATGTCTATTGATGAACCAGCAAGAAATAAATGAAAAAAAAACACAATTATACGTAAGTCAATATGAATTTTTATTAACACACATTTTTCAAAGTCTGTACAAACCAAAACATTCCTGTGTTTTAAAAGGTCCATTATTACAAACATACAAATAAACAAAAGGTGTTACCAAAAGTTAGCTACTCAATTTCATGGTAAAACAGTGTCATGAGTTTTAAAAACCAAAATTTCAAGACTGAGGTTTCTTCCTTCCCTTTTTGGAACTTGTGGAAAGTTAGAAAATGTGTGGATTTGCTTTATATTAAATGCCAAGACCTTAAAAAAAATTTAATATAAAACTAAATGTGTTTTTACATTGTCACTTCATGTAACAGAATTTCTCAAGTCTTTGAACTTAAAAAAAAATGACTGTAACTTTTTTTACAATCTTTTCCCTATAGTCAATGTAAATGCATCTGAAAATATTATCTGACAGTTTATCTTTACCTAAAAGTTTCTCATTCAAGAAGTTACAAAACTAAGTAGCACTGCCATTTCCCTTGCTTAGGAGGGAAAATTACATCCTCTACTAGAGTGATAGATAAGTAACATGGTCCATTGTTCCTCTTACCAGAAGGAAGCCACTCCTTTCCACATCTCTGTCCAATTATATGCATGGCTCTACTTGTGAGAATGCTCACAAATTAGAAGCATTTGCTCCTAGAAAATGCCTAGCAAGTTAAACTTACTGATACACTTTTGGTAGACTGAGGTACAAATGTCATCTGCCCTTATGATTACCTCTAACTCTAGTACCACCCCCTGCATTAATGATTCCAAGGTAGCTGGTTTTACTGTTTCATGGCACACTACACATCTCTAGTTCCTTTCACAAACATCATCTAGAGGACCCGAGAGTACGGCTAGAAATGCAAATCTATCCTCTCACCTGGAAAAGAGAATCCATGTGCCTACTGGATCAAGAAGGGAAAACAGGACACAGTTCAGGCTGCGGCCAAGCTGCTTTTGAGAAGCACCTGTTTTCAATACATTTCCATTAAAGGCAGGGAGTGTACAGGCTGGGGTGGGTGAGGAGGAGTGGGGAAAAGGTACAGTGATATCATTCTCCCAGGACTTACAGTCCATACTTGAGCAGCTCATACTAACCTCCAAAATGCTCTGTAGTCTGAATATTACCCCATTTTGAATCATGTAAAAAAAAAAAGTTACCTGAAAATGGCCCAGTATGACAACTGATATAAGTAAAGGGCATTTTTTTAAAAAGAGGTGGCAGTGTGAGAATTTAAAATCAGTCACATAAAACAATCAAGAAAGAGGTGGAAGAGAGAAGTGTCCAGTACAACCTGGACAACCCTTCTTTCTGCCTTTACTTAGAAAGACAGACTGTCCAAATCTTTGCTACCTCCCTTAAGTATCTTCTTACATGGTCTTCCAAGAAATCCTCCAAAAGGCACTTAACTCCATACTTACATATTGAATTGTTTCACCTTAGCAATCAGTTTTTAAGACTCCAAGGTAACAAGAAAGAAAAGATCTGATTCTTTTACTAAACGCTAGAGAGTAGGACTTTTTTTTTTAAGAGGCATCATTTTTACAAGAAAAACAAGCTAGGCTACCATTACTCCTTTATCAAGAAAAAGTTTCTTTTTTTAAAAAATAAATAAAACTCTGGCTATACATAGTACAAAGTTCATACATAATACACCTGGAAAAAAACCCAAGAGTATACCCTGAAGCAAAAGGTTTATTGGAGAGAAAAATTCTCTTCCACTGTACCAAGTCTTAAGGTGGCAGTTTTCAAAGTTCAGAGGGTGGCAGTGATATGTAATTAATGCCAACTATTTGCTCATGGGTATGGCAGGATGCAATGATGGACCAAAAAAAAAAAAAAACCATTCTGCACATAACACTGAGCAGTGACCACCACACACACATAAAAAAGTAACAAAAGAGAGACAGACAGAGAGACAGTAGTACTGAGAGGAGGGCTGGGGGTAGAGAGGGGAGTGAGGGAGAGTGTGAGAGAGTGAGAGTGAGAGAGAGAGAGAGAGAGAGAGAGAGCCTGAAACCCCAAACATTCAAGCATGCAGTCATAATATAGCACAAACCAGGTGTTTCCACTCAGCCCCACTGCAATCACACAAAGAAGGATAACTATAGTAAAATAGAGATTTCTTAAGAAAGCTTGCAATTCCCAGAGAACAGCTACGTTGCCACCCTAACCCAGGAATCCATTGCTATTGCCAGGAGCGTCCTTGTGGCCTCTCATGGAGAGGTTATAGCTCCTGACTTCTCTGACTTCTTGCTCTTGGACAAGGCAGCTGCCTGCTTCAGGAGCTCTCGGTTTTTGGCCTTAAAAATAAATAAATAAATAAAATCAGTGCATGCAAGACGTTTTAGCAGGATAGGCTATGTTTTTCATGCAGATGCCAAGGGAGACAATGCAGAGGTCAGGAAGAGGTGAACAAATTCTAGAGGCAGAAAACAACAGAAAGCTCTAGGGTTTGGTTCAGAGGGAAGAAAGTATTTGCTGGAGATTAATCAGTGTACTTCAATCTCCTGGGATCCACTATTACAAAAGGATGCTTTATGCAACACAAACGAACTGTGGAGTGCCTTAATGTGCTGGATAAACAAAATTTACAATTCAGACATCTGGAATCACATCTGGTTTATCCAAAAATCAAAGAACACGTTTATTAATTCCACTGTTTTTGAGGGAAAAAGATCAGAACACATCCAAGAGAAAATATTAAAAGACATCTATAAGGTGGATTAATGTGATTTGTCAATTCTCTGAGAAAAAAGAAATCTAAGAGATGATCACTTAAAATACCATCAGCTAAATAAACCAGAGTTACCATATTAAATAGGCAGAGTCACCTGCAATTGTTCTGTAACTTCTTTGTGGGTTTTCTCCATCTGGTTCATTTTGGCTCTCATCTGAGATTCTTGGTATTGAAAATCAGCCTTCAGCTCTGTGATCTGAGGGAAAAAAAGGCAGAGTGACCAGAAGAAATCTCTGTGCAATGAGAAATGTTTTGGTACCAGAGTGCTAAATGGTCCCCCAAATTAATGAAATCCAGGGCTCTCCTAGTGATTCATACCTAAATCAAAGCCAGGGAACTGTGTATCCTATTTTTTCTAATGATTTCCTGAAAATCACACAAAATCCTAAAATAGCATGTTTGATACTTAACCACTTACTAGAAGGTTTTAGGTATTTCATGTATTTAATATATGCAATAATCTTTCAAATACCTCCAAATAAATCAGTGATTACAACAAATATGACTGACAGTTTGAGAGAAGCCATGAGAATAACAGCTGCTGCCATTTACTGAATTTTTACCTTGTTCCAGGCAAACTGTTTGATTATATTATTTCATTCAATTCTATGACAACCCTGTGGGTGAGTAATGTTATTCTTCCCATTTTATAGATGGGAACATCAAAGGCTTAGAAAGGGTTAAGTAAAGTGGCCAAGATCATACATGTTAGCAAGCAGCAGAGCTAGAATTCAAACTCCAGCCCTTCTTCTATTGACTATGCTATTCAAGGAACACAGAGAAGAGGTATCTAAATCAGAGAAGTGATGTGTGAGCTGAGTTTTGAGGTACAAGCAGCAACTGGCACATGAGGTAAGGAAAAGGGCATCCGAGCAAAGGGAACAGTATGGGCACAGGCAGAGTGCAAGATAATTGAGAGCGTGTTCAAATGACTGATGAGAGCGCCAGGAGATGAGGCTACTGATAGGCAGGCATGATGTGGAAGAGTCTGTGTTCCAACCCAAGAGTGTGACCTTGATCCTGAAAGTTATGGGAAATAATCTACTACTTGTTTTTGCTCTTTCTAAAACCCTAACTTTGTGGGAATTCTCTGGTGGTCCAGTGGTTAGGACTCAGCACTTTCACTGCCCTGGTCCAGGTTCAATCCCTGGTGAGGGAACTAAAATCCTGCAATTGCAAAGCACTAGAAACAAGTGTTCATTTTGTCTCTATTTTGAAAAATCCTTTTATGTGTCATTCTGATCTAGTTCATGAAGAAAATATACTTGGGTCTGCTTTCATCTGACAGTCATGTAGTAAATTGGAAAGAATATTGGTCTCTTGCCATGCACCTCCACCTTACTGGCAGAGTAGAAACATAGCACAGTAGAAACAGTAGGGTCAGAAAGATTTGGGTTCATTCCTTTGTTCTGCCATTTATCAGCTGTGTGATTCGGACATTTAACTTGGTCGTTTAATCCTCTTGGGTCCACTTCCTCATCTGTAAGATGAGGTAGAAACCAGATGCAAAGAATGCAGGTAAAGATTTTAACATTATAAATGTCTTTGTTAGCCATTCAGAATGAATCATAGCATTCCGAACACAGTGCAAAACAACATACAGCCTCTGGAAGAAAACAGAGCTAGAGGAAGGGACAGGAACCCTAAGGGGAAAAATACTGAAGGTACTGTTCATCTATGAAATGATGATAATAATAATTCCTACCTCAAAGTGTTGTTATGGGGATAAATGAGTTAATATATATAAGCACTTAGAATGGGGTAAGGCACACAGTAAGCGTCCAAAAAAGTTAGCTATTATTTTTATTGTTATTAAAATATTAAGGCAAAATGAGATATTCTCTAACAATCTGAAAATAAGAAACAATAGATATGAATCAGAACAAGGACATAAAAAATTCCCCTAAAGAGGGGGAGATGGCTCTTAGACCAGAATAAGGCTTTACTGAAGATACTAATGAGCTCAAAGAGTAGGTCACTCAGGAAGGGAGTTATCAGCAATAGAAACAAAGTGATGCAGTTACAGAGGAAGGCCTACCTAAACACTGTCCAGGGAGGAGAGAGACCTGATCCACATATTTTGAGTATTACTGTCCCCTGGACACAGCCATGCCAATAATAGAGATGGAGGCATCAGGTTCCCCTAGCCTGAGAGCACTAAAAATTCCAATTATGTAACTACTTCCTCTTGTCCCAACTCCGTGCTCATTCAGCACCCTCTGATTACAAGCTTCCTAGAAAGCTTATGCTGAAAAGAGTAGTACTCTGTTATATTAGAGGCAGACATTATAGTTGTGAATTAAGAGGCAGACATTAGTTTTACACATCATCTCTGTAAGCTTGGTCAACATTAGTCCTCCCTTAGAAGTGGAAGCTTCCTCCAAATGCAAGAAAGAAAAATCAACTTTTGGGACTTCCCTGGTGGCACAGTGGTTAGGAATCTGCCTGCCAATGCAGTGGACACGGGTTCGAGCCCTGGTCCGGGAAGATCCCACATGCCACGGAGCAACTAAGCCCGTGCGCCACAACTACTGAGCCTGCGTTCTAGAGCCCGCGAGCCACAACTACTGAGTCCATATGCCACAACTACTGAAGCCCGTTTGCAAGAGAGAAACCGCGCAACAAGGGAGAAGCCACCGCAATGAGAAGCCCACGTACCGCAACAAAGAGTAGCCCCCGCTCACCGCAACTAGAGAAAGCCCGCGCACAGCAATGAAGACCAAACGCAGCCAAAGATAAATAAATTTATAAAAAACAAAAACAAAAAAGCAGTTAGCATCATGCCCTGCACCACATATACCCGCCTGTCTCATTCTGACCTGAGAAGCACTAACTAAACAGTACCTTCTTCTCTTTCTCTAAAATCATTTGATCCTTTTGATGCAGCATCTTCTTTAGAGTGGCTACTTCTTCCTTCAGTTGGGCAATGATGACAAAGTGGTCAGTGCCTGGTGAGTCCAGAGCCAGGTCTGGGGAAAAGCTGAGTGGAAAAATGGAGGGGGAAAAAATCAGTTGGATTGATAAACTTTTTTCTACCTGAGTTCACATCATAGGCCACTTGACTGCAAGTGCAAGAGCAGGAGCAACTACTTGAATTGCCAGCATCAAGCAAAATACACACCTGGCTTGAGAGTATTTGCTAAACTGCACAGGTAAGGTAGCCATCAGATAACTATACCAACCAAAGCCACAACCTACAGCATTCCTGCAGCATCTCTGCTCACATTCAGGACTAAAATAAATGCCTTCTCACAAGAGCCAAGGATATTCTGTTCCAGGTTCATTGAAGATCTCTGGTTATTTATGGGTGAGAGTCATAATTTTTTTGTGATTAGATAATTTCCCTAGAATCTGGATAAATTATCAATTGTAAGTTCATGCATTTTTCTTTAAAGCTACCCATAGAGTTTTTGACTCTTTGTTTTCTGCTCCACAGCCCATGATGTGGTTCAGCTGCTGTGTTCTGCCCCAGGAGCAGTCAGTCTTTTTAAAAAGTGATAGAAGATGAAATTAATAGGAAAGAAGCCAACTTCCCCCACTACAACTGGCCTGTTCATTGTCACTTCCAAGATCAAGAATTCTGCAATATTTAGTTAGGAAAAGAACAAAGAGGTGGCAAACTGCAAAGTCACACCACAACCTGGGGTTTTCAACAGATTCCTCCCAGTAATAGTCTCTGAGCACTACATTTTGTCAAAGTGCCAGGTGAACTCCATCCTTTTAGTAGAGTCTCTTAACGAGGACAAGTTTCAGGGAATCTGTAAAGCTCTGAAACTGTATGTACAATTCTATGCATACATACAATGGATCGTTTCTAGGCTGAGAATCCATAGCTTTCTAAGGCTGGTCAGAGGTGTCTTAGACCCAAACAAGTTAAGGAATCACTGCCAAGAGAGTCAAATCCTGCCCTTCTCTACAGACTTCCCAAAGGAAGCTCTTTATTTTTTCCAGGACAACCTTTAAAGTAAAACACAAACCTGTTTCTCCTAACAGATACTGCAAATACTGATTCTCAACTCCCTATATCAATATAGCAACTACTCTAGATATCCCTTGCTGTTGGTTCTTTCCTACATCTTAAACAACATCTAATAACTAGTAATTCTCTACACAGGTAGAAACTCCAAATAACAAGGTGAACCACTGGACAAACTTCCTCATAGTTACCAAGTCAAACATTTCTATGGCTAGAATGGGAAGACACACTCCATTGATAAGAATATTCCCTCTCAGTCTACATGAAGCATATGAGAAGAATGTTAGAGGAAGAATGGATCCCTGCTTTTCTAACTGATAAACATGCAGAATTACTGGGTAACAAAAAGTAAATGTAAAATAATAAAACAAGGCATGCAGGAGAAAATACTGAAAGGACCCGTCACTGTCTCCACCGGTTTTCATGCTCACCAAGGGACTGTCTTCCCTCAACCCAACAGAATCTAGGTAAACCCATAACCAGAGCAACAAATGAAATGGAGTAATGGGCTAGTATAACTAACTTCTTCTTGTCCTCACAGCTCCTAATACTCTGCTCTACCTGCTTCTTCTTTTTTTTTTAACTGAAATATAGTTGACATACAATATTATGTTAGTTTCATACATAATGATTTGACATTTGCATATATCATGATCACCGTAAGTCTAGTAAACATCTGTCCCCATATAACATTATTATATTATTGACCATATTCTTTATGCTGTATATTACATCCCCGTGACTTACTGATTATATAACTGGAGGTCTATACCTCTTAATCTCCTTCCACCTATTTTGCCCATCGCCCACCCCCACCCTTCTGACAACTACCTGTTTGTTCTCTGTACCTACGAGCATGTTTTCATTTTGCTTTGTTTTTTAGATTCACATATACATGAGATCATGCAGTATTGGTCTTTCTCCAACTGATTTCATTTAGCATATACCCTCTAGATCAATCCATGTTGTTGCAAACAGCAAGATTTCATTTTTTATGGATGAGTAGTACTCCACTGTGTGTGTGTGTACATAGCTTCTTTATCCATCTGTCTATCAATGGTCACTTAGGCTGCTTTCATTATCTTGGCTGTAACTAATGCTACAATGAACATTGGGGTGTATATATTTTTTTGAATTAGCATTTTTGTTTTCTTTGGATAAATAATTAGAAGTGAAATTGCTGGATCATATGGCAGTACTATTTTTAATTCTTTGAGGAACCTCCATACTAGTGGCTGCACCAACTTACAATCCCACCAACAGTGCACAAGGGTTCTATTTTCTCCACATCCTCATCGACACTTGTTGTTTGTTATCTTTTTGATAGCCATTCTGACATGTGTGAGGCGGTATCTCATTGTGGTTTTGATTTGCATTTCCCTGATGATTAGTGATGCTGAACATTTTTTCATGTGACTGTAGGCCATCTGTATGTCTTCTTTGGAAAAACGTCTATTCAGGCCCTCTGCCCATTTTTTTTTTTATAAACTTTATTTATTTATGGCTGCATTGGGTCTTCATTGCTGCGTGCGGGCTTTCTCTAGTTGTGTCAAGTGGGGGCTACTCTTAGTTGTGGTGCGTGGGCTTCTCATTGCAGTGGCTTTTCTTGCTGTGGAGCACGAGCTCTGTGGCGGGCAGGCTTCAGTAGTTGTGGCACACAGGCTCAGTAGTTGTGGCTCGCGGGCTCTAGAGTGCAGGTTCAGTATTTGTGGAGCACAGGCTTAGTTGCTCTGTGGCATGTGGGATCTTGCTGGACCAGGGCTTGATCCCATGTCCCCTGCATTGCCAGGCTGATTCTTAACCACTACGCCACCAGGGAGGTCCCCTTTGCCCATTTTTAAATAGAACTGTTTGCTTTTTTGATGTTGAGATATATGAATTTTTTGTACATTTTGGATATTAACCCCTTATCGGATATATCGTTTGCAAATATCTTCTCTCATTCAGTGGGTTGCCTTTTCATCTTATGGATAGCTTCCTTCATTGTGCAAAAGCTTTTTAGTCTGAGGTAGTCCTATTTGTTTACTTTTGCTTTTGTTTCCCTTGCATGAGGATACATATCCAAAATCATTGCTAAGACCAATGTCAAAGAGCATACTGTCAATGTTTTCTTCTAGGAGTTTAATGCTTTCAGGTCTTACATTCAAGTCTTTAATCTATTTTGAGTTATTTTTCTAAGTAGTGTGAGAAAGTAGTCCAGTTTGATTCTTTTGCATGTAGCTGTCTAATTTTCCCAACACCATTTAGTGAAAAGGCTGTCTTTTCCCCACTGTATATTCTTGCCTCTTTTGTTGTAGATTAATTGCTCACATAAGTGTGAGTTTATTTATGGGCTCTCTATTCTGTTCCATCAGTCCATGTGTCTGTTTTTGTGCCAATCCCATACTGTTTTTATTACTGCAGATTTGTAGTACAGTTTGAAATCGTAAAGTGTGACACCTCCAACTTTGTTCTTCATTCTCAAGATTGCTTTGGCTCTACTTGCTTCTTGAGGGAGGATTCTTCCTATACCAATAGATTGTTGGCAAAACTAGTTGTGTCTTTCCTGTGTTAGGTCCTGACCTCTCTAACTCTGTAACTCCTGATTAATAAGAACTGCTGGGTATCAAAATGAAAAAAGATGGCTACGTTACCAAGGCAGAAAATCAAATTCAGTCTCTTTCTAAATACCTCCAAAGACAGGGAACTCACTATTTCTCCAGGAAGCTTCTTGTCTTTTCCAAAAGCTTAAGAGAACATCTTTCCTCAGGTTGAGCCAAAACCTGCCTCCCTATCAGTCCCATCCATTAGTCCTGGGTCTGTCCTCAAAGGCCACACAGAGTAACTCTAATCTTTCAGGCATAGTTCAGAGGGAGAATAAAATAAAACTATAAGGAAAGGAAAAGAATGTCCTTTAGAAACAATAAACCACAAGGTGTGCCTGGAGGTCACCCACTGCTTTTATTGCCCATAGAACAATAAACAAATATGATCAAAAAGTGCATTTATCAGGGAAGGAAAGCTAGAAATGAACTCAGATTTTCTTCAAATTGAAGAGTTTTTGTTACAATTTCGACAAACTATAAAATGTTGAGATGGAGGCTGTGAATTTTATAGGATACTAAAAAATAAAAAGACTAAGGCATTTTATAAGTATAAAACCATGAGAAAAATGGTTTTATTAAAAAAAAAAAAACCTAAAGTAATGGGTTCTCTATGATATGGAAGGCTAATGAATAAAGAAAAAGAAGAGGACTTCCCTGGTGGCGCAGGGGTTGAGAGTCCGATGGAGGGGACATGGGTTCGTGCCCCAGTCCGGGAAGATCCCACATGCCGCGGAGCGGCTAGGCCCATGAGCCATAGCCGCTGAGCATGTGTGTCCGGAGCCTGTGCTCCGCAATGGGAGAGGCCACAACAGTGAGAGGCCCGCATACTGCAAAAAAAAAAAAAAAGAAGAAGAAGAGAAAAAAATAATCAAATATTCCTCGATATTTAAAAAATAAATAAGAGGACTTCTCTGATGGTCCAGTGGTTACGACTCCACACTTCCACTGGAGGGGGCGCAGGTTCTATCCCTGGTTGGGGAACTAAGATCCCAAATGCCGTGCAGCGTGGCCAAAAAAAAAAAAAAAAAAGAGAGGAGAATATGGTAGTATAGAAAGGTCAACGGAAAACTGTTAGAGAGCAACCCCTGCAGAAGACATGAAGGGATAAAAATGCAAGAATAAAAGCATAAATTTAAAAGTATATAGATATTGCGTGTGGCTGATTCACTTGGCTGTACAGCAGAAACTAATACAACATTGTAAAGCAACTATACTCCAATAAAAAAAAGTATATATGGATATTTTAAGAGTGGGACAAGCAAAGTGGATTGTGATTAATTAAAAACTGGGAGGCAGTCACAATAGATAGTTAAGAGACAAAACTGGTAACATTTACTACAGAACTGAATTCAAAATGGATACTCAGGAAAAAATTTTTGGTTTGCATGACATTAAAAAAAGGACTGTTAAAAAAAAGTCTTGTCAGAATGTTCTCAAAATGAAGGAAAAGCAAGGGAAAAAACCACAAAAAGTAAAAAGAAAAGGAAAAATGTAATTTACCTTGTATATGAACTTTTAAAAGACAGAAATGCAAACAAGTGGAATAGATTGTTAAGATTGCTAATGCAGGAACATTCAAATGGAACTTGTATATGTATGAAAATAATTTTTTTGGCAGCAGAAAAAATTTTTCCAAATTTTCAAGTTATTAGGATAAGTTTTTTTAAAATCACCATGTACATTTAAAGAAAAAATTATTTTTAAAGATCTTTCCCAGAAGACATTATGAAAGACCATGCACCTAAGTTAAGGATCGGCATCCTACTTGAGGAAAACAATCATTGCTGGTAACCGGATGCAATAAAACACTGAGCAGAAAGTTTAAGTCTTTGGCTTGGTGTATCCATAGCAATAGTCAGCAAGAATAGTGGCAGTATCTCAAGAACAAAATGAGCTAATAGAAGGCAAACTTTAAGGACTGTTGGTTAAACTAAAAGTTAAACTAAATGAGCTTTTCCAGGTCATTCAAACATAGCCTGCGTCACAAATAGCACAAAACAGAAATGATGAATCCAAAGGCTATGGGTCTTGGCTTAGGCCTTTATAAAGCAGGGCATTCAGAATGGTTCACTCTTTAAAAAAGTAGTTTTTACAGGATCATGCATCCTGGCAGAGGTGATGGGACAATCAGTGCCACATCTATTTTCTTCAGAATGGTCAAACTAGCTGCTCAGAGAATAAACAATAAAAGCTGATCAGAAAGATGGTCTTTATGGTTCCTTCCCCTACGTAATCAGAATATCTAAATTAAGCATTTCTAGAAGGATCAATTCAAGAAGTTTAAAGTCACTAATACTAGCATTAAGAAGACAGCTTGCAGAGTCTCAAATCAAGTTAATGAAAAAGCCAACTTCATAGATGCTGTGTATCCTGCTAAATAAACAAAATTCAGCCCTGGTAATCCTATATGCTGGTCTGCTCCCATACCCACCACTGCCTGGGAGGGAGAACCGAGAACGGAAGTTTTCAGAATGGAGATGATTCCAAGGATTTTAGGGAAGAGTGTGCCAGGTGGTCTCACTTCAGGATGCCCAGGCCTGGAGGAACAGAAAAACAGGTGGCCCCAAGACTCTGCTGAGAAGCCGCCCACTGCACCAACATGGATGGGGCACTCTGGATATGAGGAGAAAGTAGCTCGTAAGCGAAGCTTCACTGAGAAGGAGAGGGGAAAGTGAGGAATAAAAATGCATTTAGAAGGGCTTAAAATGAAACAAAAATATTTAAATGCATCTCCTTCTCTCCTGATCCAGCACTTGCATTGGGCTATCTCTGTTAATGCTAAGGAAGCATGGATTATCCCTCACAGACTGAGCAATACTGCCTTAATTCCAACTTGTCGGGAATTCCCTGGAGGTCCAGTGGTTAAGACTCAGCGCTTTCACTGTTGTAGCCTGGATTCAATCCCTGGTCGGGGAACTAAGATCCTGCAAGCTGTGCAGTGCGGCCAAAAAAAATCCCAACTTGTCTCTGCTTTGCCTCTGGAGACCAACTC